>NC_063337.1:92007364-92059924 GCF_021869965.1 Rhincodon typus | reverse complement strand
AGGGTCTAGACCCGAAACGTCAGCTTTCCTGCTCCTCTGATGCTACTTGGCCTGCTGTGTTCATCCAGCTCTACACCTTGTTATCTTAACTATTCTAATCCCATTTCCACCACTTGGCATCACAAGTGCATATCTAAATACTTCTTAAATGTTATGAGGATTTCTGCCTGCACCACCCTTTCAGGCAGTGAGTTCCAGATTCCCACCACCCTCTGGGTAAAAATGTCTTTCCTCATATCCCCTCTAAACCTCCTGCCTCTTACCTTTAAGCTATACCTCCTGGTCATTGAACCCTCCACCAAGGGGAAAAGTCTCCTTCTTATCTCTGCTCCCCATAAATTTATACATATCAATCATGTTCCCACTCCATCTCCTCTGCTTCAAGGCTAGCAACTCCAGTCTATCCAATCTCTCTGTTGCTAAACTCACCAGTCCAGGAACATCCCAGTAAATTCCCTCTGCACCCTCTCCAATGCAATCATATCTGTGGAGAGAAAGAGTAACTTTTCAGATATAGTAGGAACTGCCGATGCTGGAATCTGAGATAACAGGGTGTAGAGCTGGATGAACACAGCAGGCCAAGCAGCATCAGAGGAGCAGGAAAGCTGACGTTTCGGGTCTGGACCCTTCTTCAGAAACTTTTCGGATACTTTTGAAGTCAGAACTCTCATTAATTCCCACCTTCACAAAAGCCACCTAAGCTCAATATTCCCAGTATATTTTATTTATTCAGAATCCACTGCAGCAATTCATGAAACGCTACATGAGTACAGAGATACTGGTTAATAGTGACAGCCACAGAGCTGGAATGGTCTTACCCCATTACTCAACCAAAGTAGCAACATCAATCAATGCAGTCAATACCAACTGCAATTTTTAGAGGCAAATATTTTGAACTTGCATGGACTAAAGCTAAAAGAAAAGATAATGATGTGTCATACTTAGTATCATTTAACAGACCGAATATCTTATCATATTAATATCTTACAATATCTTAATAAGAGCCCATGGTGCCATGATATTGTTGGTTATGTATTAGCAACGATAGAGGATTAGCTGACTAATGGAATATAGAAAGTTGGGATAAGGGGTACATTTTCTGGATAGCAATCTGTAACTAATAGAGTGCCGCTGGATTCAATTACCGCAATTATTAATGATGTACGTTAATGATTTGGATGAGGGAATTGTGTGTACTATAGTCAATTTTGTGGATGACATGACAATAGGTGGGAAGGGGAGTGTGGAGGATGACACAAAGTCTCCACGGGGATATAGGACAGATTAAGTGAGTGGGCAAAAACTTGGCAGATGGAATATAATGTGGGAAATTTGAGGTTAAGCATGTTGGCAGAAAAATTAGAGGAACTGAATAACTTAAATGAGGAAAAACTGCAGAAAACTTCAGCACAGAGGGATTTTGGGGGTCCTCATGCATGAATCACAAAAACCTAGCATACAAGTTCAGCAGGTAACAGGAAAAACAAAAGAATGTTGGCCTTTATTTCAAAGGGAACAAAGTATAAAAATAGGGAGGTCTTGCTAAAACTATACAGGCACTAGTCAGACTACAGCTGGAATACTGTGAACAGTTTCGTTCCTCTTATCTAAGGAAAGGTTTACTGGCATTGAAAGCAGTCCAGAAATAGTTCAGTAAGTTGACCATGGGCATGAGGTTTTTATTACAAGGAAAAGTTGAATAGATTGGACTCATTGAAGTTTAAAAGCTTGAGAGGCAGACTTTTTAAACATATAACATTCTCAAGGGCTTAAGAGGGCAGATGCTGAGAGGTTGTTTCCCATTATGGTAGTGTCTAGGATCAAGACAGCATAGTCACAGTGTCCCATTCAAGACAGAGACTAGGAGGAGTTTCTTCTCTTAGAGGAATCTGTGGAATTCTTTATCACAGAGGGCTATCAAGGTTGGCTTGTTAAGTACATTCAAGGCTGAGATATACAGATTTTTAATCAGTACCACTTGTGGAGAAAAGACAGGAGAGTGAAGTCAAGGATTATCAATTATGTCATGATATTATTGAATGGTGGATCAGACTCAATGGGCTGAATGGCCTACTTCTGCTCCTAACTCTTACGATCTCAAAAAGAACAACAGTTTGCACAGTGCCTCTGAAATAATAAATCCAGCTATTTCACTGAATATGGTACTGTGTTACATAAGGAGATATACATCCAATGTCCAAAATCCAGCATCTCTGGGATCTGATATTTTCAGTTAATTCACCTCTGACTCTTAATTCACCTCTGACTCTTCTAAATTCCAAAGACAGGCCTGGCCTGTCTAGCCTTCCCTCATCAGATAATCCGCTCATTAAGGTATCTCAATACAAACAAATTCAATCATCCTTCCAGGAGGGTTCTGGTCACCTGCTGTCTGATGCATTCTGGGTTAAAGTCATGGTTTCAGAAATATTGGCACATTAAATATTAAACCCCCTCATACTTAAAAGACCAAAAGGCCCAAGCCACCAGTTCAAAATCCATCTCTGGAGAATTAAGCTCCAATGAACAGCGTTAACTTCATGTCCCGAAAATTTTTTCAAAAGTATCAAATGATTGTGATCCATATAAGTAACAGTTCCATCCACGTTGTCGGTGGTGTCAGTTTATATTTCAAAATGATCTAGACTAACATAAGACTCAATGTCTCCTTCTCAACCATTAAATATTTTTGTTGATATGTATTCAGTTTCTTTGAAAAATAACTGACAGGCCATTCAGTGTCCTTCTGGTCATCTTGCTGTAAAACTGTCAAATGTCATTGGCATTAATAGTGAGTTTGAATGACCTCTCATAATTTGACATGGCTAAAACCAGTGTGGATGTCAGTACAGCTTTCAAGTTGTCAAAAACACTATGATATTCTTGTGCCCTTTCAAATTTGCTGCCTTTCTTTAACAAATTCACTAAAGGTACAATGACAGTGCTGAATCTTGTGACAAACATAAAATAAAATCCTTTCATGTCAACATAATTCAAGATTTCACATTTTGTCCTAGGAACAGGAGAATTCAAACTGGCCCTTACTTTTACTTCTCTTGATACTACTGTGGGCCTTGTCCCACAGTGTGGCCAAATAAGTCACTTCTGCTATGACAAATTCACTCAGCCAAATTTGTAACCCAATTGGCCTTTTGTAGCTGATCAAAAAGTTCAGTCAATAGTGTAACAGTTCTTCCCAAGTTCGGCTAAAAAGAAAATTGCTAATGTATACCATGCAATTACATAGTGCTTCAATGACGTCATTGGTCAATTGTCAGAAGGCTGGTGGTGCAGTGATAAAGTCTACTCAGTGTTACAAAGGCAGGTATTTCCTAACAATATTCTTTTTCAAGTTCAATTTAGTGATAAATCATATGTGGCAATTTGTTCATTGTCATCCTCCAGTCTCAGAATAGGATATGAGTCTGTTTTGTTTACCAAGTTTAATTTACGATAATCAATACAGAATATTTGTGACCATCATAATAGGTGAGCTCCAACTAGTATGAATTGGTTTAATGATGTGATTATCCATCGTTAATTTAATCTCTTCCGTCACTTGAGCTAATTTCTCTGGACTGAGTTTGTTGATTTATAAATAATGCATCCCTACGTTCACAACATTGACAGCTAAAAGCATCTTCCAGTCGTATTCACGTAAATCAATTTATAGTTCTGTAATATAGCCTTTGTAATTCCTTTTGATAGATTTGTGAAAGATAAAATAACAGCCTATCTAATTTTTTAAGTAGCTCTATTATCTAATCTCATTGCTGGAGAATCAGCTTTAGAGTTTTAATCCCAGATTAATTGCAAAGGTGTTTTCCTTAGGGTTGGGGAATTCAAAACTAGAGGACTTAATTTTAAGTGAGAGGAGAAAGATTTAAAAGAGATCTGAGGGGTAATTTTTTCATACAGAGGGTGGTTCATATGTAGAATGAACTGCCAGAGGAAGTGATTGTTGCAGGTACAGTTACAAAATTTAAAAGATACTTGGACAGGTACATGAATAGGAAAGGTTTAGAGGGATGTAGGCAAAATGCAGGCAAATGGGACTAATTCAGTTTGAGAAACATGGTCAGCATGGACGAGTTGGACCAAAGGGTCTATTTCTGTGTTGTATGACTCTATGACTCTATAATTCTCCCATTGCTCTGGTACTTTTGGTTCATTCATTTTTTTTCTCTACCAATAATACACTTTTCTCCCGAACATCTTCCCTATCATAATATCTTGACAACATGTTAGTGTGACACAATTGCTGAATCTTCCTTCTGTCTGGAGCATCCACTACATGATTTACATGATTAAAATTTTCTGATTTGCCAGATCACTAATGTAGTTGTGCTTCTTGTGTTCATGAAATAAATTATCTTTTTAACTAAGAAAAAATGTCTCCTCTTGTTCAGTATTCTCTCCTCTGCTACTGATAATTAGACAGACTCTCGACATGAAATAGAGAAAGGAGGATAGGTGGCAATGAAATACCTCAAAAAATACTTGCCTAGTGCCACATGCTGACAGAGATGACAAATACCATGAGATGAGATGTCAGGAGTGGCAGTTAAGCAAGACACCTTAAATTCCAGAGCTTAGAACACTGGCGGCTGAAGGCATGGCTGTTAATGGTGGAGCCATGGAAATTGGGGATACACAAAATGATAGAAATGATGGAATCTTGCTGCATACAAATAGTAGTTTTGCTTATTCATTCACAGGATGTGGATGTCCAGCTAGGCCAGCATTTATTGCCCATCCCTATTTACTCAAAACGCACTTAAGAGTCAACCATATTTTTTGGGTCTGGAGTCACATGCAGGCCAGACCAGGTAAGGACAGTAGATTTCTTTCCTGATGGCAGTTACGTGGTCACCATTAGGTTAGCTTTTTATTTCTGAATTTTTTAAATTGAATTTAATTTTGACCATCTGTCACGGTGAGATTCAAATCCATGTCCCTAGAACATTAACCTTGGGTTACTCTCCAAGTGACATTAGCACAAGACCACTGCATCCCTCAATATGGTATACAGAACTAAAATATATGGTCGCATTTATAAAGTAAGTTATGTGAAGTGTTCCAATAATCTTTGCAATTAATAACCAACAGATCATATTGACATTTATTAACCTATTTGCCAACAGTGTAAGACATTGAATGGCTGTAGAAATAGCTTTCATGGAAGAATTTGACCACAGAGTTCAATTTTTTCTATGATAACTGTGGAAATTCATAAGATATTTTTGTTAAGAAGCCTCTGTGTGGTCATGTTCGGAAGTAAAGAAATCTGTGAATTAAATGCTCTGGAAGAAGATGCACTGGGACCTGCTTTACCTTTCAAGTTGCTATTTTTGTTTTAAGCTAATATTTTGATGATTTATTACTCAGAAATGCTTGACACAGAGAGATCCAGCACAGAAGGATACTATTCAGACCATTATGCACATGATAGCCCTTAGAACAATCCAATTAATCCCAGTATCTCCTCCCTTTTCTCCCTGGCCCTGTATTATTTATTTAATTCTCTTTAGAAAGTAATAGTCAAAACTGATCATAACAATTCACTGCATAAATAAAATTTTTCTCATCCCAACTCTGATTATTTTGCCAGTCACTTGATTAGTGATTTTTTTTTTGTCACTGGAAACAGTTGTCCCTTACTGACCCTCCTTGATTTTGAGGACATCTATCAAATTTTCCCTTAACCTTCTCTGAACTAAGGAGAGCGACCTGGTTTAAAAATGTAAGATTAAAGAAGATAACCCAACATGATGTACTATGAAACTGCTGTTCTGCTGATGTTCCTACTCCAGGGTATTTGTCGAGCTCCTTGTAACTGATGCTCATTCTACTTTGTGTCCGCAGTTGCTCAGCTGGTATCACTCTTGACTCTTGTTTAGGGAGCAAATTCTAGAGCTTCGGTGAACAATGAATGACTCAGCTGCCAACAGTAGAACAACAAAGTACATGGATGCACAAGAGACCAAAATTGCAGAGATCTTGGAGGGTTGTAAGGCTGGAAAAGATCATAGAGAAAGGGAGGAGTGCAGCTAAGAAGAGATCTGGAAACAAAGATAAGAATTTTAAAATCAATACATTGCTTAACCAGAAGCCAAAGTGCTTCAGTGAGTGATGGAGAACAGAATTTGGTGTGTGAGTTAGAATATTGTTCTTTTGTTCATTGTAAGAGCTTACTGAGGGAATATTGAGCCATTTTGAAAGTAGGCACAGAAACTTGGACATGAACAGTAAAAAAGCAGAAACTAGAGAAAGCAGGAAGTTAAAGTTTCTCAAAAATGTTTTATGTCCCTGAAACAGTTAAAACTTGTCCACAAACTGAAACTAGTTATTTTACATTCAAACTGTCTTTAAATGTGACTATTAAACTAGGGCGGAAATTGTCTCTGACTCTTATCAGATTCTGTGGCAATAACTTTACTTCCTGTAAGGAAAGTGAAAATGCTTAACTAGGGAAAAGATTTACCTACATTTTGTATAAAGTATATGTTGTACACATACATTTAAGTTATTTAACTGAACAGTTGTCTTACCTGATAAAATGGAACACAGTATGATTATTCCCAGAAACTTGTAAAATACTTATTTTTTTCTGTGACCCAGATTTAATGAGTGCAATATAATTTCACTTTTGGTCTATTAATGGGAAATTTGGTATTTTTAAAGATTTGTTCCCTTGCCAATGCAAAACATAGAAAAGAGTATCATTGACTGATCAAAGCTTGTCATGAGGACCTTTTTTTATTTGAGATTGAAGTGTTAATTTTCCACTCTTTTTTAGTTTTACAGATTTCTTTTTCAAAAGCTCTGATAGACGACTGTTATATAAATTGTGATGCCAATCAACGCCCAGAATGTCAATAACAATCTAACACTTAAGTAGAAGCATAGATTTCCATGGCTGCTGCTTGTTTTGAGTTTTGCTCATTGCAATTAGGAATGTCATGACAGAGAGGGAAATGCCTGAAAAATATTTTCATCTGTCACATGTTCAGTATTATTATCTATGGCTACCCTGCCTACTTAATTACTCAATTGGCTGTAAAATGTTTCACAAGGTGATGGGATCCTGCAAGGCAAGGTTCTAGTTACTCGGAAATGGAGAGGCTAACGAAAGCTGAGGGAGCTAGGCAGCACAGTGGCTCAGTGGTAGCACTACTGCCTCACAGCACAAAAGACCTGGGTTCAATTTCAGCCTTGTGTGGCTGTCTGTGTGGAGTTTGCACATTCTCTGCGTGGGTTTCTTCCAGGTGCTCTGGATTCCTCCCACAGTCCAAAGATGTGCAGGTTAGGTGGGTTGGCCATGCTAAATTGCCAAAGGTGTGCAGGGTTTAGCCATGGAAAATTCAGGGATACAGTAGAGGGTGGGTCTTGGTGAAATTGTCTTTGGAGGGCTGGTGTTCACTGAATGGCCCTTTGTTTGTTCATGGGTTATGGGCATCGCTGGCTAGGCAGCATTTATTGCCCATCCCTAATTTCCCAGAGGGGCAGTTAAGAGTCAACCACATTGCTGTAGGTGTGGAATCACATGTAGGCCAGACCAGATAAGGATGGCAGTTTCCTTCCCTAAAAGGGATTAGTGAACCAGATGATTTTTTTTCCAACAATTGGCAATGGATTCATGGTCATCTCTAGACTCTTAATTCCAGATTTCCTTTTTTGAATTCAAATTCCTCCATCTTCCGTGGTAGGATTCAAACCCGGGTCCTCAGAACAATACCTGGGTCTCTGGATTAACAGTCCCCAGTGATATTACCATTAGGCCATTGCCTCCCTGTATTATTTATCTAATTCTCTTTAGAAAGTAATAGTCAAAACTAATCATAACAATTCACTGCATAAACAAAATTCTTCTCAACACAACTCTGATTATTTTGCCAGTCGTCTTATATCACCTCCTCTGGTTAATGATTTTTATTTGTCATTGGAAACTGTTGTCCTTTATTGACCCTTCTTGATTTTGAGGACATCTGTCAAATTTCCCCTTAACCTTCTCTGAACTAAGGAGAACAACGTTGCCTGCTTCCACACTTTAGGGATTCTATGATAAATACTGAAGATCTTTAAAATTATGAAAGATTTTGATATAGTGGATAGAAGAGAAAATGTTTCCACTTGTGGGGGAGAGCAAAACCAAAGGCTTTCAATATAAGATAGTTGCCAAGATGAAGACAGGGAATTCAGAAGAAACTTCTTTACCCAGCGGTTGTAGAAGACACTACTACAGGGAGTGGTTGAGTTGAATACATAGGTGCAATTAATGGGAAGCTGGATAAAAACAAGAAAGAAACAAAAAAGATATATTGGCAGGGTGATATGAGACAGGTTAGCAGGAAGGTTGAGTGGAACATAAACGCCTACACAAACTGCTTGTGTCAGATGGCCTAATTCTCTGCTACCTTTTGTCTCTTGTCAATCAAACACCTGTCTGACTCAGCTTTAAACATATTCAATGACCCAACATCCACTTCTCTCTGGCGTAGAAAATTTCAAAGGTTAAGATTTCTCTGAGCGAACATATTCTTCTCATCCCTATCTTAAATGAGTAATCCCTTATTTTGAAACTGTGCTCCTAATTCTAGATTTCCCAATGAGGGGAAATATCCTGTCAGCATCTACCCTTTCATGCACCTTCTGAATCTTGCGTCTCAATCAGATGACATTTTGCACTGTGAACATATGTACAGTGTTTAACCTTTCCTCATAAGACAATCCCATGGCAGATTGGGTGGCACGGTGACTCAGTGGTTAGCACTGTTGCCTCACAGCTCCAGCAACCCGGGTTTGATTCCACCCTCAGGTGACTGTCTGTGTGGAGTTTGCACGTTCTCCCCATGTCTGCGTGGGTTTCCTCTGGGTGCTCCAGTTTCCTCCCACAGTCCAAAGATGTGCAGGATAGGTGGATTGGCCATGCTAAATTGCCCGTAGAGTTCAGGGATGTGTAGATTAGGTGGGTTACAGGGGGATGGGTATGGGTGGGATGCTCTGAGGTTCGGTGTGGACTTGTTGGGCCAAAGGGCCTGTTTCCACACTGTAGGGATTCTATGATCATCTCAGGAATCAGCCTAATTAACCTTCTCTGAACTGTTTCTAATTCAAGTATATCCTTCCTTAAACAAATGAATGTGGACATAAGTGTTGAGGCCAGTATTCACTGTCCATCCCTTGTTGCCCTTCATATTATATTAAACGACATTCACCCTCTAAAGGTAGCAAACAATCCACCAAGTCTTTGACCTCTGAGATTTGTTCCATCGGACACCTAAACCTAACATTCCTATTTAGTGTATTTCTGAGCGACACACTGTATTGTACTTTAAGTGAGGATTAATTCTTGCCTAGCTTAACACCTTTACCAGCAAAGAATGACACAGTCATTGGTTTCCTACAACTGATGCTCCAGAAAATAGAATTTGGGAAATGTACATGTAATGGATGATATTCTTGAAATAAATAGAACTCAAAAAATTTGGTTTGAGTTGAATGGTCTTTGCAAGTTTTAGTACTTTCAGTTGGATTGTTACAAAAGTCACAAAAGACTCAGTGTTTCCCCCTGTCACCGCTGCAGACATCAGATTGGTATAACTGGGAGTCAACCCAAGGAAAGCGACGGGCTTAGCCAGTGTCCCTGGCTGAGCACTCATATCCTGCAGGGACCAACTGGCGGAGGTATTCACTGACATCTTCAACCTCTCCTTCCTATAAGCCAAAGTCCTTGTCTGCTTCAAGAAAACCACCATCATCCCTTACCTCAGAAAGCACATGCAATGTGCCTTAATGACTACTGCCCATGGCTCTGACTTCATTGATCAGGAAATGCTTCGAGAGGCTGGTCATGGCCCACATCAACTCCAGTCTCCCAGCCTGCCTTGAACCCCTACAAATTGCCTATTGACGTAAGAGATCCACAGTGGATGCCATATCCCTCGCCCTGCATTCATTCCTGGAACTTCTGGACAGCAAAGGCATCTACGTTAGACTTCTGCTCATTGGCTACAACTCCGCCTTCAACACCATTATCCCCTCCAGACTGATCTCAAAAATCTGTGACTTTGGTCTTAGCTCCGCCCTCTGCAACTGGATCCTCAGCTTTCTGATCCACAGACCACAATCAGTGAGGATAGGTAACTGCACCTCCTCCACAATAACACTCAACACTGGAGCCCCCCAAGGATGCATCCTCAGCCCCCTACTGTACTCCCTGTACACCCATATCTGTGTTGCCAAATTCAGAATGAATGGTATCTACTAGTTCGCTGACAATACCACCCTGGTAGGACAGTTATCTAACAATGATGAATCAAAATACAGAAGGGAGATAGAGGGCTTGGTGTCATGGTGCAAATGAAAACAATCTCTCTCTCAACGTCGGCAAAACTAAAGAACTGATCATTGACTTCAGAAAGAAAGGAGAACACAACCCCATCTTCAGTGGAACTGAGGTTGAAAGGGTGGAGAGCGTCAAGTTCCTTGGAGTGATGGTAAGCGAAAACTTCCTGGACTTCCCACGTAGATGTGACGGTAAAGAAGGCACAACACCTCTTCTTCCTCAGGTGGCTCAGGAAATTTGTTGAGTCCATAAGGACCTCATCAACTTCTACAGATGCACCATTGAAAACATACTGTCCGGGTGCATAACGGCCTGGTATGGCAACTGCTCTGCCCAGGACCTTAAGGAACCACAGAAGGTTGTGTGCACAGCCCAGTCCATCATGGAAGGCAACCTTCCATCCATGGACTCCATTTACATGGCTTTCTGCCAACAACATCAAAGACCCATCACACCCTGCTAATGATCTCCTAAAACCTCTTCTTTCAGGCAGAAGATAGAGAGGCCTGAACACATGCATGAGGAGTTCAGGAACAGCTTCTTCCCAGCTGTTATTAGAGTGATGAATGGACTCTCCAGCCTCAAATAACGCTGATTTTGCTAACGTTGATCTTGCCTAGCGCTGCCCTATGCAATGTAACCTGTATGCCTCTGTCTGAGTCTTTTTGATCTGTACATCCTTGCTTACTATGATCTGCCTGTACTGGTTGTAAACAAAGCTTTTACTGAACTTTGGTACACATGACAGTAAATCAATCAAGCAATCAATCAGTCAATCAAAAAAATGTCAAACTGGTCCTAATCCTCGTGCCACGAACCACTACTTCCTGGAAACATTACTGTGGATTTGGTAGCAAACTTTCCTATAATTTAATGACCTCTTCCTGCCAAGAAATAGCAATAATGATCTATAAGAAAGATTAACAATTGACAGTAGGAGTTTTAGATTGGCATTACAAGTTTTAATCCCTTCATTAATGTCATAACTGTGAGCAATGTGGTAGGAAAGAGATGATTAATTTAAAACTTCCAACACAAAAGCTATTTTGTCACTCATTTGATTTTCATGTTTCAGGGTAGATATCATTTCAACCTCTGTTTTAGAAACTCATAAGTTTAGTTTACATTCCAGAATCATGAAGTTTGGGCCACCTCTCCCAATGGTTTATTTTATTCTTCATTCATGGGATTTGGATGCCTCTAGCAATCCCTGGCATTTATTTCCCATCCCTAATCCTTGGTAAGGTGGCGAGCTACATTCTTGAAGACAACAGAATGACATGCCAGGGATTTCAGAAGGCCTCCTTGCTGTGGACCTGGAATCACAGACCAGATACGGTTGGCATATTTCCTTCACTAAAGGATGTTTGTGAACCAGATAGGTTTGTACAATGATCTGATAGTTTCATTGTCAACTTTACAGTTTCTTTTACATTAATTGAATGTAAATTTTCCAACAGCTGGGATGAGATTGAATTTATACTTATTAGACTTATGTCCCTGGCATCATTAGTGCAGAATTCTGGATTACTAGTCCAGTAGGGGAGGTAATGGCCCAGTGGTATTATCACTGGACTGTTAATCCAGAGACCCAGATAATGTTCTGGGGACCCAGGTTCGAATCCCGCCATGGCAGATAGTGGAATTTGAATTCAATAAAAAAAAAATCTGGAATTAAGAATCTAATGACGACCGTGAATCCATTGTCGATTGTCAGGGGGGAAAAACCCATCTGGTTCACTAATGCCCTTCAGGGAAGGAAACTGCCATCTGTACCTGGTCTGGCCTACATGTGACTCTAGACCCACAGCAATGTGGTTGACTCTGAACTGCCCTCTGGGCAATTAGGGATGGGCAATGAATGCTGCCTAGCCAGCGATGCCCTCATCCCATGAATGAATTAAAAAAAAACATAAGCAGTCTGCCATTGTATCCCTTTCCAGTGCAGTACTGAGGTGTGCTGCATTGAAGAAGGTACTGTCTCTCAGATGCACCATTAAACTGGGGCTCCATCTCTCCCAAAGTAAAAGACTCAGAGGCATTATTTGGAATAATGGCAAGGCAGCTTTTCCCAGTGTCCTGGCCAATGTTTATTTCTGAACAAACTTCATGAAAATTGTTTGTTATCTTCTTGCTGTTTATGTGACTTTGCTGTGTACAAACTGGCAGCTGCATTTCCTTTATTACAACAATGACATGACTACACTTCAAAAGTATTTCATTGATCCTGAGGCTGTGAACAGTTGTACAGAAATGCAAGTCTTTATCTAAAACTCCTTGTTTCAATTTCTAGATTGGCCATAGTGTCAATAATTGTGATGGTGTATTTGGGGTTTTGGTGACACTTGATGGCCATCAATTGTACTGCATTATAAACATATACATTCCTTTCACTCATCACTGCCCCAAGCCAAAACCTACCTTTGGCTTCTCATATCAGAAATGTGATTATTGTTGAGTGGAGATAACACTGATGACTTCACAATTTACTCCACTTCCCTGTCACACTGTTTCATAAACATCTATAACTAAATAAGAAGCAAACATTGGGAAGACCAAACCACTGTCTACAGCCACAGCACAAACTCTACTTCCCATCAGATTCCATCTTCCTAACTTGTTTGAGGCTGAATCATACTGTTCAGAACCTTGGTGCGTATTTAACACTAGGATGAGCTTCTGACTTCATATTCATGCTATCACCAAAATCATCTACTTCCATCTCTATAAAATCACCCTTCTTCACACTATCACACCTCATTTATTATTGAAACTTTCATTTACACTCATTTTATCTCTGACTTACCTGTCCCCATGCCCTTCTAGCTGGCCTCCCATCTTCTACACCTCATAAATTTGAGATTGGCTAAATCTCTGTGGACCATATCTGAATTCACATTGAGTCCTGTTTATCCATCATTGTGGTACTCACTGACCTACATTATCTCCTGATTTAAAATTTTTATCCCAGTTTTAAATTACTCTGTGGCATTGCCCCTCCCTATCTCAATAACATTTGACCTAAGGCTTTGAAATACACTACATAAATGCATTTTTTCTCCATCTTTTCTAGACTTGATCACCCAGGTTCAGCATAGTCATTATGTTTCACAGTACAGGTGTTCTGTTATCTATTTTCACAACCTTGAAGATTTGTTTTATTTAATAACTCATGAGATGTGGAAGTCACTGGTGAGACCAGCGTTTGTTGTCCATCTTCAATTTCCCTTGAAAATGTGATGATTGCTACCTTCATGAAACCTCACATCCTTGTGATGCAGGTAACAGCAATGTTATTGGAAAAAATTCTATGATTTTAAACCAGTGAAGGAATCTGATGTAATTACAAGGGCATGGTGTCTTACGGAACAGATTGTACAGAAGTGAAAATATGTCGGGGGTTCCAGAGCCTAGTGTTCAGGTAGTGTAAGATTTTCTTGTAATTACTGCACCTCTTGGTGGCCAGAGTGGTTTGTAGCTTGGAAGAAAGGTTATAAATGTCAGTGTTCCTATGCCTCTGGCACTACTGTTCTTAAAGGTGGTGGACGTCACAGGTTTCTAAGAGGTTGTGGAAGGGGCCTTGATGAGTTACAGTGATACATATTGTAGATTGTACACAATGTTGCAATTGTGCATGAGTGGTGGAGGGAGAGATGTTGAAGCTGGCATGAAGAGTGCTAATGAAGCAGGCTGTTTTGTTCTGGATGGTGTCAAGCTTGCTGACTGCTATTGGAGCTGCACTCATCTAAGCTAGTAGGAAGTGTTCTATCACACCACTGACTTGTATCTTATAGGTAGGCTTCCAGGATTCAGGACGTGAGACATTCATCACAAAATGAAGTTGAAGAACTATATCCTGCATATGAATCCATTTCCAAACCTTGTACAATCCAAGACCAGTCAAACAATACAAATAAAGGGGAATACTTAGCAATCAATGCAACAACAAAAAATTGTATTTAAATATTGCTTTTAATATAGTAAAATTAATCGAGATTCTTTGCAGGAATGTTAATAAACACAATTTCACACTGAGCCACTTGTGTATGACAGATGACCAAAGGTTTGATCAAAGAGATGGGTTTTAAGCACTGTCTTACAGAACAGATTGTACAGAAGTGGAACTATGTTGGAGATTCTAGAGCCTAGTGTTCTGGTAGTGTAAGATTTGCCACCAAGAGGTGCAGCACAAAAAAAACTGGAGACAGAAACATTAGCAGCAGAATTTCCAGCCATTCTTACAAGGCAATTATTGCAAAACAAATGTTTCACTCAGATGGAAGAGATTGAGACACACATAGTGATAGCCACGGTAAAACAATTTCAGTGAATATGCCATTTGTAAATAACAGGCACAGAATTCAAAATGTTAGCACTGTCTAAAATATGTAACATGACAGGTTGAAGTAAGGAAGTGACCTGACTAATGAATGAGGCATTAGCCAAGTGTTTTAATCAGTTATAGCTTTGTCCTGTATTTTGAAATACTAGCTGAAATACTAACCTGCATGCACAAGTTATTTTATTTTCAAACAGCACTCTTAGAACACAAGACTTTATTGGTGATTAATGCTTAACGAAGGGCTTCGGCCTGAAACGTTGACTTCCCTGCTCCTTGGATGCTGTCTGACCTGCTGTGCTTTTCCAGCTCTGCATTTATCAATTCTAGCTTCCAGCATCTGCAGTCCTTACTGTGTGCATGGCAATTAATGCTTGATGGGTCAGCCAATCAGAACATTAAAAAAAATCATAATTTAGCTTTATTGCAAAGTAAAACTACAATACTGTAAAATAGTCTTCCAGTACAAATTATTTTATGACAGTGAATAATGTTTGGATAAGCAAGTTGAAGATAAATCATTAAGTTCTGGGTAATGGTCAGAGACCTGATTCACAGATTTAAACATTGCAATGTATTTAAGTCAAATTTCAAAGTTCAAGGTAGGTTAAAGCACAAAAATGTTCATAAAAATTCAGAATTTGCAAATGCATGTGCGTGGAGTTTCCATTTTGTCAGAAAACAAACAGTTACCTTCAGAATGTGCTTGAAATTAAAATGTTTATTAAAGGCTTTAACCTGTTCAGACATATAATTGCATACCTTTGGAGTAAGTGGGACTTGAACCCAGCTTCCTGGCTCAAAGACAAGAGCACTACCACCATGCCACAAGAGCCCTCAGTTTCTGTTGTAATGATGCAGATAAATCAAACGTTAAGGCAATTACCACTGGCACCATGTTGTATGGTCAAGTAAATTGCCATCACCACCCCCTTTTCTGATTAGTTCTGTACTTGGTCCTTTTCCCCACTCAAATCCTTATGATATCATCAGATTGGGTGGATTTTCTTAACTCATTAGTGGGACATGGGCATCGCTGGCTGGCCAACCTTTATTGTCTGTCCCTGGTTGCCCTTGAGAAGGTGGTGGTGAGTTGCCTTCTTGATCCGATGCAGTCCACATGTTGTAGGTTAAGTACAATGCCACTGTGGAGGGAATTCTAGAATTTTGACCCAGTGACAGTGAAGGAACGACAATGTATTTGCAAGTCAGGATGGTGAGCGGCTTGGAGGGGAACTTGCAGGTCATGGTGTCCACACGTATCTGCTGCCCTTGTCCTGCTGGATAGAAGCAGCTTAAGGATTTTTGGCGAATTTCTGCAGTGCATCTTGTAGATAATACACACTGCTGCTACTGAGCGTCAGTGATGGAGGGAGTTCATGTTTGTGGACGTGGTGCCAATCAAGAGGGCTGCATTGTCCTGGATGATGTCAAGCTTCCCGAGTGTGGTTGGAACTGCAGCCGTCCACACAAGTGGGGAGTATTCCATCATGTTCCTGACTTGTGCCTTATTGATGGTGGGCAGGCTTTGGGAAGTCAGGACGTGAGTTACACGCTACAGCATTCCTAACTTCTAATTTGCTCTTCTAGACACTGTGTTTATGTGGTGAGTCCAGTTAAGGTTGTGGTAAATAGTAACTCAAAGGATATTGATAATGGGGGATTCAGTACTAGTAACACCATTGAATGTCAAGGAACAGTGATTAAATTGTCTCTTATTGGAGATGGTCATTGCTTGGTGAAAATGTTACTTGCAACAATTTATCAGCCCAAGCCTGGATATTGTTCAGGTCTTGTTGCATTTGTACATAGATTGCTTCAGTGTCAGAGGAGTCGCAAATGGTACTGAACATTAAGTGAACAGCCCCAAATTTGACTGTATGATAGTGGGAAGATTGTGCGGGAGTACTATTCTGCTGTTGATGGCCCACAGCACCTCATGGATGTCCAGTCTTGAGTTGCTAGATCTATTCGTGGTCTGTCCCATTCAGAACAGTGATAGTTCCACACAATGCAGGTTATTCCCAATGTGAATGTGGGACTTTGTCTCCACAAGGACTGTGGAGTGGTCATTCTTACCGATACTGTCATGGAACCAAATCACAATTCTACGGTATTGACTCAGCAATAGTGATCCCCTCCTAATTGCGCAATGGTGTGTTTCAACATAACATGAACTGCAGCCGTTCAACAAGGCAGCTCATCACCACTTTTTCCGGGGCAATTAGAGAAGAGCAATATATATGGCTTTACCAGCATTACCCAAAAACCACGAACGAACTAAAAAAAAAACTGTCAGAAATGTGCAGCTGAGATAACAAGGTGTAGAGCTGGATGAACACAGCAGGCCAAGCAGCATCAGAGGAGCAGGAAGGCTGACGTTTCGGGCCTAGACCCTTCTTCAGAAACGTCAGCCTTCCTGCTCCTCTGATGCTGCTTGGCCCGCAGTGTTCATCCAGCTCTACACCTCGTTATCTCAGATTCTCCAGCATCTGCAGTTCCTGCTATCTCAGAAATGTGCAGCTTTTGTTTGAGGAATGCCCAGAGCAAACCAACATTCCAGTTCCACGTTCTGACCTGGGGAATTCTAAACTCTCGTAAAGAAGGTGGAGCTCACAACAATTTCAGATCACAAACTGCTCCCTTCTGCTGTCGGTTACAAATCTTGGCGAATTCTCACTGCTGCAAGGTTCATCGTGAAAGTTTCTCTCCGATGTCGTTTCTTCATCACGGGCGTAAGTCGGAGAAACTGAAAAAGACAACGAGATCTCGTCTCCGACATAACAAAGACATGACACCGCTGCGCCCCGCCCCCAGCTCCAGGACTGTAGCTGGAGGACTCATCCAGTATCCCAGAGAGCAATGTGAGCTGCGCAGGTGACGTGTCGGGTATTGTGACGTGTTGGTGGGGATGTGTGTGTGAGAGAAAAAAGGCTTTGATGCGCACGCAGCCAGGGAGGGCCGGCGGCCGACAGTGAACACCGGCGAAGGTGAAGGTGAGGGTTATGGCGCTGGATGTTTTCAAGTTTCATTCATCGATTGCGGTGCTGTCGCTGCTGGCGGCCGCCCTAGGCATCTCTAAGGGATTTTACCTTCCGGGCTTGGCCCCTGTCAACTTCTGCGAGCTGGAGATCGGTGATTGCAAGGTAACCTGCGGCGAGTCTACTTCCTTACCGTCACCAACCGCCAACCCTCTTAGCAACAGCCTTCTCGGGGGGTGGGGGATGAGAAGGAAGGGAAAGTTAAAAACCTCTCGGAGTTCGCGGTGTCAAGATTTCAGTCCCGCCAGCCGTAAACCCCCTGGATTAAACTTCGGCTCTCAAACGCTGCCCGAGAGAACAAACTTTCCAGAAGACAACTTTTAAACTTTCCCAGCTACAGTCAGTTCTGAGGAAGGGTCATCGGACCCGAAACGTTAACTCTGCTTTCTCTCCACAGATGCTGCCAGACCTGCTGAGTTTCTCCGGCAATTTCTGTTCTGTGAGAGAAGGAGGCTAATTCGACAGCTGTCAGAGGGCCAGTACAAGCAGATGGCCCGAATTACTTCCATTGCCACACATAGAAGACTTTTTATCGCCAGCTCACCACAAGCTCGGAGGGTAAATGTCAACAGCCCTTCCAGAACCCGAGCTGGTCCAATTCATTCTTGGCTGGTCTGCCAGCCTCTTTAAGTTTGGGATCATTCAAAATTCTGCTGAAACTTGCATACAGTCCCATTCGTCCATCGCCCCAGTCCTTCTTGTCATACATTGGCTACCTGGTTTTTACAGAATTCCTTCTTGATCTCATCCTCCTCCCTAGCACTGTAATCTCCTTCAGTCCCAGACCCCAGGAATGTGATGGAATGCACTCCACTCTTCTGAATGAGTGCAGTTTCCAATATTTAAGAATCTCAACACCAACCAGGACAAAGTATCCTGCTTGATTGGCACCCCATCCGTTACCTTCAACGGTCACTCACTTCAACACCAACACACAGAGGCAGCAGTGTGTTCCATTTAAGACATACACTACAATAACTCACCACAGCCTCTTAGCCCTTCCAAACCTGTGACTGCTACTCCATAGGAAGATAACTGCTGGAGATACGTAGGAACACTACCACCTTCAAGTTTCCGTCCAAATCCTACATCTGTCTTGAAACCGCATTGTTTTCGTTCAGTGTCCATTGGGTAAAAGTCCCGAAAATCCTTCCCGAACAGAACTGTACATCCCATGGACAGGTGGTTAAAGACAGCAGCTGACTACTGCCCCATCTGAGGCAATTAGGTAAGGGTACTAAATACTAGTGATGGCAGAATGCTGTGAATTAAAATAAAACCTCTGAATTATTTACACTCCTCCACTTCTGGCTTCTTATAATCCCCGGTTTCAAGTGCTTCCCTCTTGGCTGCTGTGCCTTCAGATACCAGAACTGTAATATCTGTAATTCCCTGACTAAATCTCACCATCTCTCCATCTCAATGACTTCATGTAAGGTGCTCCATAAAATTTGTCTGTTTTGGCAAGCTTTTATATCACTGTATTTAACTCTGTTGTATTCTGTTTGTTAGTGTCTCCATGTAGTGGCTTCATACGTTTTGTTATGCTATAAAGGTGTGAGTGTTTGAATGTGTATAATGTTCAATTTCAATAGTTTGTTCTGTGATGGTTTTTGGTTTTAACCAAATTGGTTTTCCAAGGTTCTTTGTGCTCAGAGTAGCCATTGATCAGTGGGTCGCACTGGCCTTTTCACTCAGATATTTTTCGACACTCTAGAGACCTGAGAACCAAATTCTGGCTGATGTGCCCCCAAAACTGAGGGAATTGTAATGGAAGTAGTATAGTCTTCTGGAATAGATATTAAGTTAAGAGCCCCTCAACCCTCTCGTAGTTATAATCACCCCATGCCACATAAATCAAAGAGGAACCATGGCATTCTCCCAATTATCATTAGCAATGTTCACCTCTTGACCAATATTCTTCAAAAAGCATTGATCATTTTATAAAATGTTGTGTTTGTGGGATCTTTCTGTGTACAAATTATCTGCTGCAACCCTGACTTCTTAACATTTATAAGTATTTCAAAAATACTTTGTTGGGCTTGACATATCCAGAGATTGTAAAAATGCGCTATACTTCTATTTCTTTGGATGTGAATTAGGCTTCATTAAATATTGCAAGCAGAAGGAATAAGCTCAGGATGAAAAAAGGGAGGATATGACCTGAAGTACCTGTTCTGCAACATTATCTATGAGCAGCTGAGGTGTGTAATTCAAAGTTTACCAAAGGCATTTCAAAATTGCATATGTACCTGTAAGGTGAATATTTGTGTAAAAGTCAGTCTTTGACAGAAATTTATTATGGATATTTGGCTTAAAGTACAGAATGTTTCATAGACCTTGTGTAAAAGTTTACCTAAGTTTTCAGGGATCAAACTGTTGCAATTAATGCAAGAACAAAAGAAATAAGAATGGGAGTGGCCAAACAGCCATTTGAATTCACTTCACCAGTGAGATCGTTGCTGATCTTCCATTTCAACACTGTTTTCCTGCACTGTCCTGTCTTTGCTTGATGTTTTTATCTATTAATTGAAAGATGATGGCCCAAGGCTATTATTGTTAGACTGTTAATCTAGAAACTCAGCTAATGTTTGGGGCACCCAGATTCGAATCCTGCCAAGGCAGATGGTGGAATTTGAATTCAAAAGAAAAATCTACCAATGATCATGAAATCATTGTTGATTGACAGAAAAGCCCATCTGGTTTACTAATGTCCTTCAGGGAAGGAAATCTGCCATCCTCACCTGGTCTGGCCTACATGAGACTCCAGATGAATAGCACTGTGATTGACCTCACTTACCCTCTGAAATGGCCTAGCAAGCCATTCAGTTATACTAATTGCTACAAATTCTGAAAGAAATGAAACTGGACAGATCACCTGGCATCAACGTAGGCACCGGAAAAGACAATGGCAGAAACCGCCCTGTCGACCCTGCAAAGTCCTGCTTATGAACATTTAGAAGCTAGTGTCAAAATTGGGAGCGCTGACTTACAGACTAGTCAAGCAACAGCCTGACATAGTCATACACCCAGAACCATACCTTACAATGCCCCAGACATCACCATCACCTTCCTAGATGAGGTGTCAACCTCGTGAAGCCACCAAGCAGCATAAGCAGCAAGTGATAGAGTTAAGTGATCCTACAACCAACGGATCGGATGTAAGCTCTGTAGCCCTGTCACATCCAGTCCTGAATGGTGGTGGACAATTAAACAACTCACTGGAAGAGGAGGCTCCACAAATATCCTCATCCTTAATGATGGGAGAGCCCAGCACATCAATGCAAAAGATAAGGCTGTAACGTTTGCAGCAGTCTTTGGCTAGAAGAGCTGTGTGGATGATCCATCTTGACCACCTCCAGCAGTCCCCACCATTACAAGTACCAGTGTTCAGCTAATTCAATTCACTCCACATGATATCAAGAAATGGTTGGAGACAGGCTCTGAAAATATTCCAGCAATAGTACTGAAGTTTGTGCTGCAGAGCTTGCCACTCCCCCAGCCATTGTGTTCCAGTATAGTTACAACAACGTGGAAAATTGCCCAGGTATGTCCTTTACATAAACAGCATAAGCAGCAAGCAACAAATCCAACCCGGCCAATTACTGCCCCATCAGTCTACTCACGTTCATCAGTAAAGTGATGGAAGGTGTCATCAACAGTGCTATCAAGCAGCACCTGCTCAGCAATAACCTGCTCAGTGACGCCCAGTCTGGCCACAACCGGGTTACACCCATTGGAAGATAAAGTGAGGGTGATCAAGGGTGCCCTGGCTCCAACGTCTGGACCAGAGCTCAGGTCTTTCCTTGTGTTGGTGAATTATAATGGAAAATTCATATGTAACCTGGCCTCCATCTTGGCACCCTTACACCTGCTATTGAGAAAGGGTAAGCCTTGGAAATGGTCACGTAGCCAAGCAGTAACCTTTAGGGAAGTGACAAAGCAGCTATTACTATCTAAAGTGTTGACCCACTACAATGCCAAGTGAGATGTGGTGCTGAGATTCACTGCCTCCCCAAACAGTAATGGTGGCCCAACAGAGAGGAACACCTGATGGCATACATTTCCCAGACTTTGGTTGATGCTGAACGCAAATACATCCAGATAGAGAAGGAAGGTTTGGCGGTCATTGTTGATGTGAGAAAGTTCCATTAATACCCTTTTTATGGATGTAAATTTGTAATATAACAGACCACAAACCCCTGCTAGGACTACTTAAAGAAAACAAGTCTGTGCCACCCATAACTTCTGCTTGAATTCAGTAGTGGGCACTTATTCTCAGTGCATATCATTACAAGTTGGAACACCATCTAGGGGGCTGAGCGGCAAATGCAGATGCCTTGAGCCGCCTCCCACAGCAAATACAACAACAGTGGTGCCTCCCCTGGAAAAGTCTGTTCTGGTTTTAAACTTTCTGGACACAATTCTGGCCACCACTGACAATATCTGACAGTGACACAGGATCCCATCCCAGCAAAACTAAAACAGCTGGTGTTGATGGGGGAAAGAAAAGGGCCATCATAACCAGAATTGAGACCTTTCTGGATCCTCGAGACCAGATCACCATAGAAGATGACATATTACTTTGGGGAGCAAGAGTGATTGTCCTGAGTAAAGGTTGCTGCCAGATACTGGCTGAACTCCTCCAGGGTCACCCAGGGGTTTCCAAAATGGAAATGTTGGCATTTCCATGATTGGTGGCCAGGATTGGATGCTGACAAAGCTGAGTTCATGGGGCAGTGCCCAGAGTGACAAGAAGGACGCAAATTACTGCCGGAACCCCCCCCTCCACACCTTTAGGAATGGCTGGGTAGACCCTGGACTTAGTTACACATTGACTATGCCGGTCCTTTTATGGGCTCAAAGTTCTTCATAATTGTGGATTTCCATACAAAGTAGTTGAACATGCATAGAGTTCATTTAACAAATTCAGGGATGACGATTGAAAAGCTGCGAGCATTGTTTGCAATATACTGCTTCCTGGAAGTATTGGATGTGGACAATGGGACGTCATTTACCAGCAAGGATTTCAAGTATTTTCTAAAGTCGAATGGTATTCAGCATGTTCAGGTGGCTCCATACCATCCATCAACCAATCGTTTGGCAGAAAGAGTGGTCTAAACGTTGAGGTAGGCTTAAAGAAACAATCTACAGCTTCGCTCGATACCAAACTATCCCACTTCCTGTTTGATTTATAGGACTAGCCTTCACACAGGGATAGCTCCAGCAGAATTGCTGAAGGGGAGAAGAGTCCACACTAAGGTAAACCTGATTAGACCTGGACCTGGCAGTGTGATGGTGTGAAGGGGGTGGTTGAAATGACAGTAGGAACACCAATGTTGGCTGCATGCCTGCTCTAAGCAAGGGAGACAGTCCTGAACAAACATGGATCACGTGAAAGTTCCTACGTCGCAAACTGGGCAGGAGCAAAACATACCTGGCTCCTCACACCAGCCAGAAAGGCTGTCACTAAACCGTGGGTTCTCCCCTTCCATTTAGCATCAAAGAAACCTCACAGTTGGAGATGAATGCAGCCGATGTCACAGCCTCAATACCATTACAGCCTGAAGAAGAGGAGGAATTTCTCCCAAGATGCTCCGGGCACAAGAAACAGGTGACGGTCCGGTACACGGCACCCATGTCCGAGTCAGAATCGGAGGAACTGGATCTTGGATGAAAATAGGTCAGTGAAAGAACAGACCTACATTCCTGGATTTGGTGGGGAGGGATGTAGCAATTGAAATGAGGGCCAGGTGGATCTCGTTGAATATGAGATCCTTGATTGGGGTTGTTAACCTGGGCCAATCAGAGTCCCGGTTGACAGATAAAAACAAGAGTCTCAGAGTCTCCTCACTCTCGATTGGCTGGTCAGTGTCCATGTACTGTGCATGTGTAAATAAAAAGTGCCTTGGTGATGGGACACTGACCTCTGTACAATTATTGCAGAACCCATGTTTATTTTTGCTCACTTTTCCTTTTTACATACCTATAAAAGCTTTTGCAGTCAAATTTTTTATACTTCTTGCTAGTTTACTCATTCAATTTTCTTTATCTTAATCTTTATCTTCCTTTGCACAGTTCTTGGGTGCAGTGTTGGTTTCACACGCACTTCAAATGTATACTCCATTGAAATCAGTGGAGAGTTGTACTAGGTGGGATGTAAAGCCAACATCCCACTTCATCCTATGGTATCTCCTACCTGTTGAGTTCTCCCTCTGAAAGGTCCTCAAAATTGTATGCTCTTTCTCTTTGGTAACTGCAGTTTTGCTTCGCTACTTTTTTTGGATAAATTGAAACAGTAGTATATTAAAACTATTATGTGTTGTCTTGGCTTTAACAAGATTTTTTTACAGAAAAGTTAAAAGTTTATAATCACACCAGTACAGTCTGAGAATGAGTTTACAGAATTTTCTGACATGCATCAGTGAGTTTGCTTCAAAGTCAACAAGGTGCAGAGCTGGATGATCACAGCAGGCCAAGCAGCATCATAGGAGCAGGAAGGCTGACATTTTGGGCCTAGACCCTTCTCCTGAAGAAGTGTCTAGGCCCGAAACGTCAGCCTTCCTGCTCCTATGATGCTGCTTGGCCTGCTGTGTTCATCCAGATCTACGCCTTGTTGTCTCTTTTAAAAGTTCAATGTTATGCACCTCTCAAGTTGATGATGAGCTGCCTTCTTAAACGGCTGTAGGTAGACCCACAATGCTGTAAGGGAGGAGTTTCGGAATTTTGACCCAGAAACACTGAAGGAACAGAAATATATTTTCCAAATCAGGATGCTGAGTGGCTTGGAGAGGAACTTACAGGTGGTTGTATTCCCATGTATCTGCTGGTCATGTCCTAGATGAAATTGGTCTAGGGTTTGGACGATGCTATTCGCTATTTAAGGATTTTTGTGGTGAATTTCTGCAGTACGTCTTGTAGATGATACGCACTGCCACTACTGAACGTCGTTGGTGGAGGAAGTGGATGTTTGTGGATGAGGTGCAAATCGAATGGGGGTCTATTTTGTCCTAGATGATGTTGGGCTTCTCGAGTATTGTTGGAGCTGCACTATCCAGGCAAATGGAGAGTATTCCATCACACTCCTGACTTATGCCTTGTAAATAGAAGGTGGACAGGTTTTGGGGAATTAGGAGGTGAGTTACTCACCGTACTATCTCTAGCCTCTGACCTACTTGTTGCTACTGTATTTATAAGTTGAGTCCAGTTGAGTTTCTGGTCCATGGTAATCCCCAGGATGTTGATAGTGAAGGATTATTACTCTGGAATATGCTGGAAGGGTCACAAATTGGGGCTCTAACTCTCATTCAAGTCAGGAAGTACCAATGAGGGACTGCTAAGGCTGTCAGTTCCAGTCGTAGGCTCTGGGGGACTTCATAGATTGATTTGATTAAACTGAACATTTTGATAAGAATGACTAGTTTTAAAAAGTGTAGAGAAAAGGGGCATTGTTTGCTGCTTACTAAAACTGCCACTGGCATTCCACCACATACATCATGAAGCAGGAGATTTGAGCTCTTTCCCTTGATTTCTCTTGTTAGTTCAGTTGATTTGTTTGGAGATTCATTGGGTGCAGATATTAGCTGGTGTTAGCACTATCAGTAGGTTCTACTCTGGTTTTGGTAGATGTCTAAATTAAATTTAATTGAACTAAATCATATAGACAGTTGCTACAGGATTAATTTGCATGATTCACTTCACTATTTTGCCACTTTCAGCTGGGGAGACATGGGGTAATATTAACTAAGTCTGTATATGTGTGAGCCTTAATTGAGTGTGACCCTGCTAGTGTAACCACTCTGATTATGGGCGTTGTCTTTGTAGCATTTTCTTCAGTGGTGAGAATGGGAGGGAAGCTTAACTGCAAACATGTTTCAAGTACAGTGGCAAATTATTTTCGACAAGAGCTTGATAAAAGTGTTCAGGATTCTGTCTTGGCATAGTCTTTCGAGTACTTAATTTGTCAATTTATTTATATTCTCATCTATCATTTTTATTTTGTCTTTGACCCTGAAATGTAGAAAATTTGATCTTGCAATCAATTAACAGCAATGTTTGTGATAATTGAATATGCATACGAATTCAACCTCTGTCCAGTTTCACCATTTCATAAGCTCTTGGCTGAGCTGATTGTGGCGTCAACTCCACACTCATTTACCCCTATTAAACTTTAACTCTCCTATTTGTCATGAATCCATCCAACTCTACGTTAAAAATATTCAGTGACCTCACTTCCACTGCTGTTTGGGAAAGACAGCACCAAAGACTTACACCCCTCTGAGAGAAAAGATTCCTCATCACTGTCTTACTTAGGAAAACCCTTATTTTAAATTGTATTTTGTACATTTAGTCTCTAACACGAGGGAAACAGCTTTTACCCTGCCAAATCCTTTCAGAACCGAATGTGTTTCAATAGAATTACCTCTCCTCTTCCTAAGTACCAAATGAGTTCAGGCCCAGTTTGTCCAATTTGTACTTACAGAATATTCTCTCATCCAAATGAACCTTCGCTGAACACCTTTTCAAGACATTTACATCCTTAAATAAGGAGCCTAAAAACTTCATTGTTCCTAAGTGGTGGCCCCACTGACATTCTATGGAATTGTAGTAACAGATCCTTACTTTTCCATTCTATTTCCTTTACAATGAGAGCAACATTCCATTTGCCTTCATCATCTCTTTCTGTACCTGCATATTAATTTCTTTGGATTCACATATCTGGACACCCAGATCCCTCTGTAATACTAAGTTTAGAATTTATCTCCATTTAAATAATACACTGCATTTTTATTCTTCCTGCCAAAGTAGACTAGTTTATATTTTCTCACATTATACTTCTTTATGCTCATTCTTGGATTCTGATCAGTCAGTCAGTCTCTGTCCAAACTAATATGTTGCCTCTGATACAAGGGGCTCTTATTTTACAGAATAACCCTTTGATATGGCACTGATCATAATCCTTAATTTTTTAATAGACTCAAAGGATGCACTAGGCATATTTCACCATTGAGCATTAGTTCCATGCTTGAGTTTACTTTTGCACCTCACCCAAATCCTATTCCTTAAACAGGGATGTGATAGGTTGTAAGCAAGTTACGAGTAATACAGGATATCACAAATAGTCCTTTGCTAATCTAAGGCGTGCTTTGAATCTCTGGTGATTTGAACTTTGCATAAATAAAGGTATATTTGGTGAAAAGACCATTTTTCTTTTTGGACTGTGGACTAAAATGGGAAAAGACATTATTTTAAGCCAACGAAATTGTGCAAAAAATTGTTTGCAGTTTTTAAAACAAGTTATTGGAGCACATGAAGCATTTTTTTTATAATGTTATCTTATTGTAACAGTTGAGGAAGGAGTGTAGAGATGTCAGCTCAGAGATGGTAAGAACTGCTGATGCTGGAATCAGAGATAACACAGTGTGGAGCTGGAGGAGCACAGCAGGCCAGACAGCATCAGGGGAGTAGGAAAGTTGACCTTTTGGGTCGGGACCTTTCTTCAGAAATGGGGGAGGGAGTAGGGAGCTCCGAAATAAATAGAGGGGGAAGGTAGGTGGGATGGTGATAGGTGAATGCAGGTAGGCAGTGGTGGGCATTGGTCAGTTAGGTGGGAGGGAAGATGGACAGGTGTCAGGTCAAGGAGGCGGGGATGAGAGGGAGGGTTGGTGATGGGATGAGGCCGGAGGTGGGGAGATTTTGAAGCTGGTAAAGTCCACATTGAGACTTTTGGGTTGTAGGCTCCCAAGGCAGAATAAGAGATGCTGCTTCTCCAGTTTCCTGGTAGCGTCATTGTGACACTGGAGGAGGCCCAGGATGGACAGGGAGTGGGAGTGGGAGGCGGAGTTGAAATTGTTCACGACTGGAAGGTGTTGTCATTTGTCGCGAACAGAGCGCAGGTCCTGGAGTATGCTGTTTTGGTCTCATCTGAGAAAGGATGTTGTTACTGTAGAGGGAGAACAGCGAAGGTTTACCAGACTGATTCCTGGGATAACAGAACTGCTAAATGAGGAGAGATTGAATTGGTTAGGATTATACTTGCTGGAGTTCAGAAGAATGAGGGGTGATTTACATAGAAACCAATACAATTCTAACAGA
Source organism: Rhincodon typus (assembly GCF_021869965.1). Lineage (NCBI taxonomy): Eukaryota > Metazoa > Chordata > Chondrichthyes > Orectolobiformes > Rhincodontidae > Rhincodon > Rhincodon typus. Next base: position 92,032,101 of record NC_063337.1, on the reverse strand, counting down.
GCTAGAAGAGGTAGATACAGGAATGATGTTCCTGATAGCGGCAGAGCCCAGAACCGGGAGTCACAGTCTGAGGATATGGGATAAACCATTTCGGACTGAAATGAGTAGTGCGCCTGTGGAATTTACTATCCCAGAAAGCAGTCAAGGCCAAAACACTATTCAATTTGAAGAAAAGGATGGACATAGCCCTTGGGGCTGAAGGGATCAAAGGATGAGGGTGAAAAGCAGGAATAGACTGTTGAGTTGGATCAACAGCCTTGGTCATAGCCAATAGTGGAGCAGGTTTGAAAGGCCAAATGGCCTACTCCTATTTTCTATATTTAAATCCTGACTTTTTACTGTTTTTGCTTATGTTATACAGCTAACGATTAGCAATTTGTGTGGTCTACCTTTGCTGTTGGTTAAAGACTGTTTGATTACAATACATAGTTATTTTCTTGTTAATGGAAAAAAACCTGGTGTGCATGTCCCTTAACATGAAGTAGTTAAAATTAGGCAATTCATTTGTTGAATCAACTTCTGCATTTGTGATGACTCGGAAATAGTTGGGTTTGATTTAAAGTGTATTATCTCCAATGAGTTATGACATTATCAAGTGACAGTCAGCAATATGTGACATTGTAAGCTAGAGACTTATTGCAATATATGAGTGGTCAAGAGGTGTTTTGTTCTATTCACACTGCAGGAATCTTGGATAAGGCTAGTTCATTGGGCAGGAAAAGTGCAATACAAATCATGGAGGAGCTAGAATGATCAGAGTTGTTGAACTCGTGAATATTGTATATTTAAAACAAAATGCCACAGCTCTACATTATGCTTCAACTGTTTAAAATTCTGCTATATCTTGCTTTGTTAGACCCAACGATTTTTGTAATACCTGTTAATCTTATTCTTTATTGTCAAAAGTACGCCAACAATTATCTTGCCTTTGATTATTTTTAAGATTGCTAATTTCTCTTACTTTATCTCCCTTCTAGAGTTCTATTGAACTATTTGTGAACAGGTTAGACTCGGTGGAATCTGTCTTGCCTTATGAGTATGCTGCGTAAGTAAATTAATTTAAATCTTTTGGATACTTCATTTTTTTGACATAATGCAGTATATTTTCTAGATGAGTCTATATGCCCAAATATTTTAAAGACTTTGCATCATAACTGAAGATATGTCAAGGTGGTAAAATTACAGGAGACGAGGTCCTGAAAGTGTTTCATCCTCCTACAGATTTGATTTCTGTCAATTGGAAGAGGAAAAGCGTCCCTCGGAAAACCTTGGACAAGTCTTGTTTGGTGAGAGGATTGAGTCATCTCCATACAAGGTATGAGTTTACCTAAGTGAAATGATGTGGGTTTTTGGAATATTGTCTGTGCTGCTGTTTTTAAGTAATTGATGTAAAGATGTTTCATTCTAAGATATAGAAGTAACTGAAGCAGTGGATAGCTTAAAAATACTTCTTGTTTGGTTTCCTTATTAAAGTAGTTGTAAGTTACACAAAAACTCCAAATTTAATCCTGGTTTCTTGTAATGTTTGCTGATTTCAGGCAACTGTAATGTTCATAGTGACTTTGGGTTAGAGAGAAGAACATTGTCCAAGATTACTACAGATTTTGCTCATTGTTAACTCCTTTTGATTTTTGAAATGAGCTGCCATAAACCTTTCTCTAGACGATTGATTAAGAACGCTAAATACAGGATTCCTGCCTATTTCCAAATCAGCTAAACTGGATAATAGTGATTGCACTGAAATATCAGAAAATTATACCAAATTTAAAAATTCAAAGTAAAAGACAAAACATAAAAAGTTTTTTGTTTTGTAAATACGGTTTTCTCTTTTTTAAAAGAAATGCTAATATGCTACATTTCCTGGGTGCCTCACCAGTTTCCCTTGAAAAGGAGTACTAGCTTTGCAAATTCAAGTCCATTTTCATCAGACGGCTTGTTGGGAAGATACTTTACTATTGTAGTTTGCAAAAACTTCCTTTTGAGAAAGTACAGTCATACAGCGCAGAAAAGGCCCTTCAGTCCATTGAGTCTGCATCGACATAACAACCACTAAAGGTGCACTAATCCCAATTTCTTGTACTTGTCCCTTATCCTTGAATGGTATGATATTTCAAGTGCTAATCCAAATATTTTATAAAGGTTGTATTGTATCTGGCGTCCACTACCTTCCCAGGAAGTGCATTTTAGATTCTCACCACCTGCTGAGTGAAAAAGTTTTTTCTCAAATTCCCTCTGAATCTCCTGCCCTGTACCCTAAAACTATGCCCTGTCATGATTAAACGAAGGGGAACAGCTGCTCTTTATTCACCCTGTCCATACCTCATAATCTAATACATCTTAATCATGTGCCGCTCAGCCTTATCTGCTCTAAAGAAAACAATCCAAGCCTGTCTAGTCTCTCCTGTAGCTCAATTTATCCATCCCAGGCAATATCCTGGTGAACTTCCACTGTACCCCTTCTGGTGCTATCACATCCGTCTTGTAGTGAGGTGAGCAGAACTGCACACAATACTCCAGCTGTGGGTAAACCAACTAACTCTGTACAACTCCAACGTTACCCTCCTTACTCTTATACTCTATGCCACGACTGATGAAAGCAAGAGTCCCATTCACGTGCTTTGCTGACTTCAGGGATTTGTGAATAACTACCCAAGATTCTTCTGTTCCTCTGAGCTACCCAGTGTCCTGCCATTCATTAAATACTCACTCATCTTGTTTCTTTTTCCAACGTGCATCACTTCGCACACATCAGGGTTAAGATAGCGGCGGCAGAATAGGCAGTGTCTGGGCTCAGCCTGGGGCTCATGCTTTCCATCCACTTCTCTTTTTGCTGCTTTTACTCGATCTTCTCTCTTTTTTTTAAATTTCTTAGTTTTTTTTGACTTACCTTGTGGAGGGAGCAGCAGTGATGGCCTCGGGCCATTGCAGCAGCTGAGAGCCTGAAGTGGGATAGTCAGCCGGCCTGGAGCAGAGCAGGATGGTCAGTGGTCAGCAGGCCCAGAGTGAAGCGGGCAGTCATCCATCCTGGAGTGGAGTAAGACGGCCAGCGGTCAGTGGGCCTGGAGCGGAGTGAGATGGCCAGTTGTCAGCATCCTGGAAAGGAGCGGGCAGTCAGCAGGCCTGGAGTGGAGAGCAGTCAGTGTGTCTGGATTGGAGCTGAGCGACCAGCAAGCTGCTGGCGGTCAGTGGTCTGGGGCCCAGAGCGGGGCAGTCAGCAGCCTGGGGGCCCGGAGACGAGCTGAGTGGCCAGTAGGCTGGAGGCCTGAAGCAGAGGCGGCTAGCTATCAGTGGATTGGGGCCTGGAGTGGAATGGTCAACAGGCTGGGGGCCTGGAGTGGGGCTTCTGGTAGTTGGCAGACTGGGATCTGGTGCGGTCAGCCTATCGCAGATGGCAGTCAGCAGCTTGCAAGCCCGGTTGGGGTCAACTCAGCGTCAGGGAGAGTAAGACCATGTGTGGAAAGCTCCCAGTGTGGAGCGACAGCAGGCTATAGAACGACTGTAATATCTATCTTTTAAATTTATTACTTTGTTTTCCTAATTTATACTATGAAGACCTATAATGTAGAACTTTTAGCTTTTTTCTTTATTTCTGTTTTTGTATTCAGTCTATTTTAGTACCTAAAATTTGTAACTAGGTACTTTGTACCTAAGATGAAGCTATGTGTGGTGACATTGTGCACTTTTCACTATACTTCTGTACTTCTGTACTTGAGTACATGCGACAATAAAACCTAACTCTAAATGCCATCTGCTACTGCTTTGTCTATCTAAGCAATCCATCTCTATGTTCCTGCAACCTACAACCACCTTATAGAGTCATACGGCACAGAAACAGATCCTTCGGTCCAACTAGTCAATGCCAAACGTAATCCCAAACTAAACTAGTCCTACCTGCCTGCTCTTGGCCCATATCCCTTCAAACCTTTCCTATTCATGTATCCATCCAAAAGACTTTTAAATGGTATACTTGTACACGCATCCACCACTTCCTCAGGAAGTTCATTCCACATCTTCTTCACTATTAACCACCCTACCAATCTTGGTGTCATCTGCAGACTTGCTTAAACATTCCTCCCACATTTTCATTTATGTATATAAATGAAATATATTATGTACAAATAACAAGCAATAAGGGTCCCAGTACTGATCCTTGTGGTACACCGCTCGACCTCGGCCTCCAGTCATTCTAACAGCCTTCTACTACTGTGCTTTGTGTCCTATTACGAAGCCGGTTTCTGATCCATCTCTTCAGATTTCCCTGAATTCCATGTGTTTTAACCTTCTCAATCAGCCTTCCATGAGGGACATTGTCAAAAGGTTTGCTAAAATTTATATAAAAACTTCCACAAATTTGATCACATTTTCGAACATTTCTGACAAGTTTGTTAGCCATGTCCTCCCGCTGATAAAGCCGTGCTGACTTTCCCTAATTAATCTATGCCTTTCCAAGTGGATAGTAATTCTGTCCTTCAGAATTTTCTCCAATAGTTTGCCTACCACTGGCATGAGACTCACTGATCTGTAATTTCCTGGTTCATCTCTACCACCTTTCTTGAAAAATGGGACTACATTAGCCGTCCTCCAGTCCTCTGGTACTTGCCCCATGGCCAGAGGAATTAAAAATTTATGTCAGACCCCCTGCAATTTCCTGCCTTGCTTCCCACAGCAGCCTCGATTCAGTCCTTTTGGGCCTGAATTCCATATCTATGTTCTCCTTTTCCAGAGTGAAGATGGAAGAGGAGTATTCATTTAACACCCTTCCAATATCCTGCAGCTTCACACACAGGTTGCCCCCTTGGGCCTGTCTTTCCCTGGTTAACCTCATCCCTCTAATGAATTTATAAAATATTTTAGGATTGTGCCTAATCCTGTTTGCAAGTCCTTTCTTGTGCCCCGTTTTTGCTCTTCTAATTGCTTTCTAATTTCCCTCGTGCATTTCCTATATTCCTCTAGGGCCGCAGCTGAATTGTTTTCTTTGCACTTGTTAAAAGCCTTTCTCTTCTTTCTTTTTCATTCCTGAATTGTCCCAGACATCCAGGGATTTCTGAACTTATTGCTGTTACATTTCTCCTGTACTGTCCCCAGCTCCTTTGTGAATGCTCCGCACTGTTCTGCTGTAGACTGAACTGCAAAGAGATTTTCCCAAGCAACTTTGGTCAGATTCTGCTTTATTTTAATAAAATCTGCTGCGTACTTCTTCCCTCAACCCCACCCCCACCCCAAAAATCCAAATCCAAGCTGTCTTTTGCAGGCCTTCTTTTTCCTTGTTAATAACAAGTTTAAACCGTACCATCTTGTGGCCGCTAGCACTAAAAGTTCCTACACATCTTGTCAACTGCCTTCCAGAAATTTAAATGCACCACATTGACGTTTTTTTCCACATTGCTTCCTCAAAGTTCCTCAAAGAACTTTCACAAATTAGTCAAATATGATTTTTATTTTAGAAATTATTGACTCTGCCTGATTGCATTGATATTTTCAAAGTACCTGCCATAACATTCTTGATGATAGATGCCTGTATTTGAAGATGTTGTGTAAACCCCATTTACTTTTGTCTTCAATTGCTCTGTTTTCTCACTTGCTATAAATTTAATTGGTGTTTTTTGGTTCCTTTTAGTGTAGAAATACAACAGGGAAGTGTTTAGAGATAAGGAACCACTATGATCCTTTTCTTTGTCTTTGTTGCACAACTCCCAGGTGCATGATGATTCAGCTGGATGCAGCAAAGCAATTTCCAATATTGTTACAAGTTTTATATTTGTTTCTCCATGCAGTATTTTCTGGCTCTTTTAATTACCTTTTATTCTATTTTCTCAGTGCTGCTCTGTACTTTTTTATTTTATCTATTTCCTAGTATTCTTTCCTGCAAGCGTACATTTTACCAACGTGCGTTCATCTTTAGCTTAGGAAAGCATTCCAAAGCACTTCCAAGAGTGTTTTGTGATAAATTACCATTGAACTGAATAAGAGATTAATGGTAATGAAAGCTTAATTAATAGCACATACTTAATTAATTTTGCTAGGTGCCAGTGTTTGCTAGTAATGAACTAGTGTAGACATATATAATATTTGATAAGGTGTCCTCATATGTGGAGTTGCATGCTTTCAGAAGTTTTTTTTTAATTCTGCACTGTTTTGTATGATGAGAATAATCAACAATTAGTACCAAGATTATGATGTTTGAGATTCTTGCTTTGCAACAGTGGACCTCGGGGTTATCCTAGTTGTTTACATTTTACCCTTTAGCCTCCCCAGAATGTACTCCAGAAAGGTCAGAGTAATTTTTGGAAGTTAGGGGAGATGAGTGAGGAGGGGATATATTGTGGCCCCATTGATTATGTATACTTTCATGTGAACTATTTTATGGTTCAGTTGAAACAGCTGCTGAGAAAGTGCTGTATATTTAATATTGCTTGGAGGAGTAGGTGTTGAAGGATTATGGGAGAAAAAGATTCAAATTTTGTGGTCAAACCTGCATTGGTTTCAAGAGGGAAAAGGAGCAGCAGAATAAACAAAATAGAGAAAAGGTTTGAGGGAAACTAATAGAACTAAAGACCAACATGTCCCCCGGACCTAGTGGGATGCATCCTAGGATATTAAGAGGTAGTGGATACACTGACAGTAATCTTTGAGGAATCTTTAAATTCTGGAAAAGTTGGAAAACTGTCAGTTTTAAAACTTTTATTTAGAAAGGAAAGAAGACAAAAATTAGGTAACTTCTGGCCACTTAGCTCAAAATCTTTTTTGGGAAAATGTTCAGGTATGCTATAAAGGATGTAATAGCAGAGCATTTAATGTAATCAAGCAGACTCACCATGGCCCCAGGAAGGGGAGATCATGCCTGACAAATTAATTAGAATTCTTTGAGGAAGTGACAAGCAGGATTGATAAAGCAACAGCAGTGGATGTAATATGTTTGGATTTTTTAGAAGGCATTTGATAAGGTACCACATTCGGCTACTTAATAAGACAAGAGCCCATTGTGTTGGAGATGATACATTAACATGGATAGAAGATTAGCTAATGGAAGACAGAGAGTTGGGATAAGGGGAACATTTTCAGGATGGTAACCCGTAACTAGTGGAGTGCCACTAGGATTTGTGCTGGAGCCACAATTATTTACAATTTATATTAATGACTTGGTTGAGGAAAATGAATATATTGTAGGTAGGTTTATGGATGACACAAAAATAGGTGAGAAAGCAAGTGGTGAGGATGATTAATGATTTGGACTTGAATGTGGGGACAGGGTGGGGGGTGGGTGATGGTCGATGGCCAGTACAATTGGGAAATTTGCAGACAACACAAAAATTGGCCATGTAGTGGATAGTGTAGAGGATAGATATAAGCTCCAAAATGGCAGAGATAGGTTGGTGGAGTGGACAGGAAAGTGGCAGATGGAGTCCAATAAGTGTGAGGTAATGTTTTTAGGGAGGTCAAACAGTAAAAGGGAATACCCAATAAATGGGAACATTCTGAGCAGGTTGGATGAAGTGAAAGATCTTGGCATGCAAGTGCACAGGTGCCTAAAGTTACATTACAGGAAAGATGAAATTGCTGTGGAGAGAGTGCAGAGAAGATTGACTAGAATGTTACCAGGATTGGAGATTTGTAGCTATGAAGAGAGATTGGAGAGGCTGGGGTTGTTTTCCTCAGAACTGAGAAGTCTGAGGGGTGACATAGAATTAGAATCAGATTTTATTGTCACGTACTCAAATATAGGAATACAGGAGTATGGCGAAAAATGTACAAAGTTGCCATCCTGTGGTGCCATCTATTTGTGGTTTAAAAAAAAGTAGAGATAAGAGTAGACAGGGGAATCTGTTTCCCTTGGCAGATAGCTTGAATCTATGACCCCTGGTTTTTAAACTAAGTGGCAGACAGATTAGAAGGGGATATGAGGAAAACTTGTTTTACGTAGGAAGTGGTGGATGTCTGGAATTTGCTGCCTGAGTTGGTGGAGGCAGAGACTCTAAACTCTTTTATTTAAAAGTACTTGTACCTGCACCTTAAGTGCTGTCGACTATAGGGCTATGGACTGTGTCTGGAAGATGGGATTAGAAAGGGCATCTGAGTGTCTTTGGGTCAACGTCGACAAGATGGGCTGAATGGACCCCTTCTGTGCTGTATTATTTCTTTGGTTCTATGATGCACAGAATCTACAGAGGGCTATTGACAGATTGAGTGAGTTGGTAAGAATTTAGCAGATTGAATATAATGTGGGAAAATGTGATGCTATGCATTTTGGCAGAAAGTATAGAAGATTTGAATATTATTTAAATGAAGAACGACAGTAGAAAGTTATCGTACAGAGGAATATAGGAGTTCTTCTGCATAAATCTCAAATAGCTAGTATACTAAGTTCATCAGGTACTAATTAGGGAAGGAAAATGGAATGTTGGCCTTTATTTCAAAGGGAATGGAGCATAAAATAGGAGAAACAAAAATAGAGATTACTGGAAAAGCTCAGGTCTGGCTGCATCTGTGAAGAGAAATCACAGTTAACATTTCGGGTCCAGTGACCCTCCTCAGAACTGATGATAGCTAGGAAAACTGTTGACAGGGCCCTCAACTGGTCCGACCCATCTCCCGCACTTCCGTCCTCACCCTGCTTCTTCCCTCCCACAACAGCGATAAGGTTCCCCTTGTTCTTACCTACCATCCCACCAGGATCCATAACCAGCAGATCATCAGCCGCATTTCCGCCAACTCCGGTGAGATGCCACCACCAGACATAGATTCCCCACCCCTCCCTTGTCCACATTCCACAGAGACCGTTCCCTTCAGGACACCCTGGTCCACTCTTCTTTCACTCTCAATACACCCTCACAGCCCCATGGCACTTTCCCCTGCAACTGCTGAAAGTGTAACACCTGCCTATTTACCTCCTCCTTCCCCAGCATCCAAGGGCCCAAACACAGCTTCCAGGTGAAGCAGCACATCACAAAATCTAGTCTACTGTATTTGCAGCTCACAATGTGGTCTCTTCTATATTGGGGAAACGAAGCGTAGACCAGATGGCTGCTTTACAGAACTTTTACGTTCTGCACGCAAAAAAGACCCTGAGCATCCAGTTGCCTGCCACTTTAACACACCACTCTGTTCCGTGACCAACATCTCTATCTCCGGCTTGCTGCAGTGTTCCAGCGAAGCTCAGCACAAGCCGGAGGAACAACACCTCATTTCTCGCTTGGGAACCCTGCAGCCTTCCGGACTCAATATCATATAGTCTGCCATTACACACTACCTATTGTTAGCCACTAACAGTCTCCATTAACAGCTATTCAACCTCCCACCTAGATCGTTATCGACTCCTTTGTCCAACTGTTCTTCTTTCTCTTTGGGCTGTACCCCACCTATCACTTAATCAGTTACCCCTCCCCCACCCTATCTTCGGCACATAAACCAACATTTTCCTAGCTACAGAGATAGTAGGAAGAAGGGTCTAGGCCTGAAACGTCAGCTTCCCTGCTCCTCTGATGCTGCTTGGCCTGCTGTGTTCATCCAGCTCTACACCTTGTTATCTCATTTTCCTAACTGCCGTCAGTTTTGAGGAAGGGTCACCAGACCCGAAATGTTAACTCTGATTTCTCTTTACAGTTGCTGCCAGACCTGCTGAGCTTTTCCAAAAATCTCTATTTTTATTTCTGATGTATAGCATCCGCAATTCTTTTAGTTTTTATAAAATAGGAGATCTTGCAAAAAGTATGCAAGCCACTAGTTAGTCAGCAGCTGGAATACAGTGAGCCATTTTGGTCCCCTTATCTAAGTAAAGATATATTGGAGGCAGTCCAGAGAAAATTCAGTAGGCTAACCCTGGGTATGGAGGGAATGTCTATGAGAAGAGGATGGATATGTTGGGCACGTACTCTTTGGAACACAGAAGAATGAGAGGCAGCCTTATTAACACATATTCAAGGTTCTTTGAGGATTTAACAGCTTAGATGCAGAAAGAGCAAGAACTGCAGATGCTGGAGTCAGAGATAACAAAGTGTGGAGCTGGAGGAACATAGCAGGCCAGGCAGCTTGAGAGGAATGGGAAAGCTGACTTTTTGGGTCGGGACCCTTCAGAAATGGAGGGGAAGGGGAGCTCAAGTAAATAGAGGAGGGGTGGGGCTGGGGAAGGTAGGTGGGATAGTGATAGGTGAGTGCGGATAGGCAGTGGTCGGGATTGGTCAATGAGATGGGTGGAGCGGATAGGTGGGAGAGAAGATAGACAGGTTGTGTCAGGTCAAGGAGGCAGGGATGAGAGGGAGGCTTGGTCCTGGGATGAGGCCAGGGGTGGGGAGATTTTGAAACTGGTAAAATCCACATTCAGGCCGTCGGGCTGTGGGCTCCTGAGGCGAAATATGACGTGCTGCTCTTCCAGTTTGTGGGTGGCAACATTGTGACACTGGAGGAGGCCCAGCATGGACATGTCACCCAGGGAGTGGGAGGGGGAGTTAAAATTTTTCGTGACACATCACCCCACCAACCTCCACATCCAACGTATCATTTTACAACACTTCTGCCACCTACAATCTGACCCCAGAATCAAAGATATATTGCCCCCCCCCACCCCTATTAGCCTTTCGTAGGGAACAACACCTTCCATTCGCGAAACATTTTAACCCCCCCTCCCACTCCCACTTCCATCCTGGGCCGCCTCCAGTGTCACAATGACGCCACCTGCAAGCTGGAGGAGCAGCACCTCATACTCTGCCTTCGGAGCCTACAGTCTGATGGCCTGAACGTGGATTTTACCAGTTTCAAAATCTCCCCACCCCCGGCCTCATCCCAAAACCAACCCTCCCTCTCATTCCTGCCTCCTTGACCTGACACAACCTGTCCATTTTCTCTCCCACCTATCTGCCACTCCCACCTCACTGATCAATCCTGACCATTGCCTATATGCACTCACCTATCATCATCCCACCTACTTTCCCCAGCCCCACCCCTCCTCTCTATTTATTTCTGAGCTCCTCTACCCCCTCCCCATTTCTGAAGAAGGGTCCCGACCCGAAACATCAGCTTTCCTGTTCCTCTAATGCTGCATGGCCTGCTGTATTCCCGCAGCTCCATACTTGATTATCTTAGATGCAGAAACGTTGTTTCCCCTTGTGGGAGAGTCTAGGACCAGAGGGCATCAGGATAAGGGATCACACATTTATGACAGAGATAAGGAGAAATTTCTTCTCTGAGAGTTGTCAATCTGTGGAATTCTTTATGTAGAATGCTGTAGAGGCTAAATATATTCAAAGCTGAGATAGACAGATGTTTAATCAGTAAGGGAACCAAGGATTATGGGGAAAAAGGAAAGTGGAAATTAGGATTATCAGGTCAGCCATGATCTCATGGAATGGTGGAGCAGACTTAATTGGCTGAATAGCCTGCTTCTGCTTATATGTCCTGTTGTCTTAAATTAAATCACTTAAGGCTTTTATTTTAAACAGGCTTCCTAGAAATCATGTAACTAGTGATAATTGCTTGCTTTGCTATAGACAACCTTAGGGCTTTTTTGAACAGCGACTGCCTTGGAGAACTTCTTGTTTTATCTGGTTCAGGTGAAGGAAAGCCTGCTAAGAACAAGCTGAGTTGGAAGAAACCATACTATTATGACTAAGCTGCCCAGCTGATTTCTGCCATTTCTGAAAAGAAAGCCCACAATATTAGTTCAGGGTGAGATCTATACGTTCTCTTGAATGAGTGATTGAAAGCACACCTCAATTGTATTTCCTATTCAAACTGTTTCTGCAAACCAAGAGATAATGGTGCATGATTAGTCACTTGACCATATGTGCTAGAACATCACGGCAACAGACTCTTATCCTTCTGCTTTAAAGAATAATCCATTGGCCATTGTATTTTTCTTCAGGGAGCCAATCTCTGCAGAGAAGGTTTTTTCTTTTTGAAGAGTGCATGTGTTTATTGAAGATATTTAAAGAGAATATATAAATTCATCGTTGTGTTTATTAAGAAAACTGATATCATATTCTAAACAAAAATAATCTATGCATAAGGTATTTAATTGGTCATCTTGTTAACTGGAAAAAATATTTTTATTTTACCCATGCTGCTTTCCCTGGAATGAGAATACAGCAACATTGCATTCCTTCAGCCTTGATCATAACAGCAGGACCTTGGAGTGTTGAGCATGAGTAAAGAATTGTTTATTAAATTGCAGTTCCACTTTAAGAAGGAAGAGGTGTGTAAGCACGTCTGTACAAAAAAATATAATCCGGAAAGCAAGGATGACAAAACAAAGTTGACATTTCTGAAGAATGGCATGCAATTAAACTATCAACATCATTGGTGAGTAGCTAACAAGAAGCAGTCTGCTGTGACTTTTGTTTTAAATTTATGCCTCATTTATTTTGGTTACTGACAGTTCTTGCTAAAATTCATAGTGTTAACAGTTCATATTCAGTCATATTGAGTCATATCGATCACTAAAATTATTTGTAGCTTTCATACAATTGACCAGGTTTTTAAAATAAAAAAAGTACACATAATTGCTGTAATATGCTAAATGCATATCACTGCCTTATTTCTTTCTGATGCATATGCAAAGGTGATTGTCAGTACAAATTTCCTTTCAAGCAGTGAAATGGTAAAAATATAATCTCCATGTTCAAATGGAAGTGTCTGAAGCAGTTAATACAGGGCTATATATTCTTCAAAAAAAGCCAGTGGAGAAAACATATAAATTCTTAAACATGTCCTTTGCGATGACATGTTATTCATATGGACATGGGAACAGGAGTAGTTGTAGAGTAATACAGTATAGAACCAGATCCTTGGGTCCAACTTGTCCATGCCAACCAAGTTGCCTAAACTAAATTAGTCCCACTTGCCTGCGTTAGGCCCATATCCCTTTAAATCTTTCCTATTCATGTACCTATCCAAATGTCTTTTAAATGTTGTTACTGTATCTGCATGTACAATTTCCTCTGGTAGTTCATTCCACATACAAACCAGTCAGTGTGTGTGAAAAAGTTGCCCCTCAGGTCCCTTTTAAATCTTTCTCCTCTCACCTTAAAAATATGCCCTCTAGTTTTGAACTCCCCTCGCCTGGGGAAAAGACCTTTCCTGTTCACCTTATGTATGCGCCCCCTATGATTTTATAAACCTCTATAAGGTCACCCCTCAACCTCCTATACGCCAGTGAAAAAAGTCCCAGCCCAGAAGATTCAAAACAGTCTTTTATGGCCAAATGATTGGGAAATCATCCACAAATTATTTGTTGTTGATAATATGATTAAAGTTATTCGATTGATGAGCACTGGAAAAAGTGGCACAGTCACATGACCGTTAATGTGGTCTATTGCATCTGCTGCTCTCGATGTGGCCTCCTCTACATTGGTGAGACCAAGTGGAGGCTAGGAGACTGCTTTGTAGAGCACTTGCGCTCTGTCACGACAAACGACAACACCTTCCAGTCGCGAACCATTTCAACTACCTCCTCCCATGCCCTGGGCGACATGTCCATCCTGGGCCTCCTCCAGTGTCACAATGACACCACCCGGAAACTGGAGGAGTAGCACCTCATATTCCGCCTTGAGACTTTACCAGTTTCAAAATCTCCACACCCCCGGCCTCATCCCACGACTAACTCTCCCTCTCATCCCCGCCTCCTTGACCTAACACAACCTGTCCATCTTCTCTCCCACCTATCCGCTCCACCCACCTCACTGACCAATCCCCACTATTGCCTACCTGCACTGCCTTATCACACCATCCCACCTACCTTCCCCAGTCCCACCCTGCTGTCTGTATTTATTTCGGAGCTCCCTTCCCCCTCCCCCATTTCTGAAAAAGGGTTCTGACATGAAACGTCAACTTTCCTGCTCTTCTGATGCTGCCTGACCTGCTGTACTCCTCCAGCTCCACACTATGTTATCTCATGTTCAGCTGTGCTGCTGTGGAGCGATTGTTGCTCAGATCCATAATTTGGCCTCCCTCAACCTGACGTGTAACCCCAGTCTGCCAAACCCAATCCATTACCTAAATGAAAGTTGAAACTGGCTAATATTTTGCAAGGAGAAGGCATAATATAGTCATGCTTACTTTGTAACGAGTTCTCCACATCCTGCATTTATTACATTGGGGAATTAGAAATAAAATCAAGTTGGTGAGATTCTTTGCTCATTTAACAAAGCAGCAATTGAATTCATGTTCGTTGTGTGCCACGTGTTTCTGCCACTATTAAGCAAGTTACTGAATCACATACTTGAAGTTGATTTTGTTTCTTGTACTCAATTAAAAGATTTTTAAAGTTATACCAAGTGTAGTTGAATAGTGCTGTACTATTGCAAAAGTAATCAAGAACTGGTCTGGGTGGGATGCTCTGAGGGTCAGTGTGAACTTGTTGGGCCGAAGGGCCTGTTTCCACACTCTAGGGATTTTATGATTCTATCCAGCCTCTCCTTATGACTCAAACTCTCCAGTCCCAGCAACATACTTGTAAATCTCTTCTGAGCCCTCTCCAATTTAATAATATCCTTCCAACTGTAGGGGAACCAAAACAGTACACAGTATGCCACAAGTGACTGCACCAACGAACTGTACAATCTTAACATGACATTGCAACTCTATATACAATGGTCTGAACAAACCAGAGGAGATAGTTTATTGATATACCTTGTCTTTTCCTGTTTGTATCTTGAAGACTTTGATTAGATCACCTTCTAAATTCTAGAGAAAACTGGCCTTATTTGTATTCTCTAGTAGTCCAGGTATTATTCTTGTAAACCTACTTTGTACTCCCTGCAAGCCCGATATATCTTTCCTGAGGTGTGGTGCCCAAATTCTGCTCATATACTCCAAATTGGATCTAACCAGCGTTTGTATAACTTGTACTCCAGTTCCCCAGATATAAAGTCCAATCTTCCTTTAGCTTTGATTATTTTCTACATCTGTTCGTGGTATTTTAAAGATCCATGCACCTGAACCCCAGGTCTCTTTTGGCCATCCCATCGGGGAGGCGATGGCCAAGTGGCGTTATCGCTGGACTATTAATGCAGAGATCCAGGTAATGCTCTGGGGACTTGAGTTCGAATCCCACCATGGCATATGGTGACATTTCAATTCAATAAGAATATCTGGAATTAAGAATCTAATGATGACCATGAATTCATTGTTGATTGTTGGAAAAACCCATCTTGTTCACTAATGACCTTTAGGGAAGGAAATTGCCATCTTTACCTGGTCTGGCCTATACGTGACTCCAGATCCACAGCAATGTGGTTGACTGTGAACTGCTGTCTGGGCAATTAGGGATGGGCAATAAGTGCTGCCTAGCCAGCGACGCCCTCATACCGATAATGAATAAAGGAAAGGATCCATTGTATTTAACTTCACACCATCTAAAAAGTACCCTTATCTATCCTTTTTCCGTCCAAAATGGATTAATTGGTGTGCTGTACCTTTCATGCTCACCTCTTACGGGAAATTGTAGGGGTAATATTGTACTATTACTCGAGCCTCACTTTATTTCAAGGACATTTTGGAAAACGTGGTCAACCAGTCGAGCGTCAGTGTATGTTATAAAGTCATAGAGTCATACAGCACAGAATCAGACCCTTTGCTCCAACCAGTCCATGCTGACCATAATCCCAAACTAAGCTAGTCTCACCTGCCTGCTGCAAGCCGATATCCCTTCAAACCTTACCTATTCATGATGCTGATAAATATTGTCATTAATATACTAGAAGTTTGAAATCCAACTCATTAATCTGACTTTTAGATATGGATAATTACCAGCTATTGACATCTGAATTGTATTTTCTTATTAATTTCCCTCATTGCATCACTCCATTTTATATTCCTGCTTAGTATATAATAGTGAACTCCAGAAAATATATGTGCTTCATTCTTATACTCTGTGGCCTTTCTGCAGTGGGAAGAATGCTACAGTGAATTTTGAACAGCTTGTTGAGGAAAAGCTGTGCGCATTTTTTTTGGGTTCTCTTGCTCTTTTACCATTTCTCGAATCGTGTCTGTACTTTACTGAGCAGCTTGCAAATAATCTTCAAGATCTGCTCAGCATCATCCTACCTCATTTAATTTAAAATATGAATAAAGTCTGAAATATAATATGACCAGTCATAAGTAAGCATTCAAGGTTGTATCTAATTCATTGTTTTCTTTTCTGCTGAAGAGGCTGTTTACAAGCTGGCAGTTTGGGCAGAAAAGGTGTGATTTTTCTTTTTATTGTTCAGCTGGTCACGACTTAAATTGTCAAACACAATGCCACCAAGTTTGCACTTCAGCCACCAGTGTTTTCATAAGATGCTTTTCGCTGTTCTGAGTTGATTCTCTGGAACATCACTAATCTTCACGTGAATGCAGAAGACTGACCAACTTAGTTAATGCACTGGAATAAATGAAGAGGTCCTGAAGAGAATATCTGGGAGATAAAATTGAAGATTCTATTCTTTATACTCACTTGATAATACAATGGTATGGTAGAACTGGAATATTGCTGAATAAAGCTCATGGTGTCAAAGCTTTTTGATTTGCACTCATCAGAACAATTCACAAGAATACCAGTGTAGGGGGAAAGCAACGTTTTTAACATTTTACTCTTTAGAATCTAGATCTAAGTTGAGTTAAATCTTGTTCCCACATCAATCTTACGGTAGCTCATCTTTGATTCCTGGCTCAGCCATTGATTTTAAAATTCTCACTCTTATTTTTAACTGGCACTTTGGCTTTGTCCACGCTTACCTTTATAACTTCCTCCAATTCTACCCTCTGAGATGCCTGCATTCCTCTAATTCTGGCAGCTTAAATATCCATGATTTTTATTGTTTCATGGTAGGTGACTGCCTTCAACTACCAAAACCCTGGAATTCTCTCCCTTAATCTCTACCTCTCATTACCTCTCTTTCCTTTCATGTTTCTTCTTAAAATCTACTTCTTTGAACAAAGTTTTTGTTACCTTATGTGACTGTGTCAAATGTTTTTTCATGTTGTTCCTGTAAAGTACGCTGGGACTATTGTAATGTTAAAGATATTCCATAAAGTACAGTTATTTATAATGATTGCTTTTCAGTGTGCATTCACCCTCATTGTTCTTATAGGATTATTGATAATATGCCAGTCACATGGTGCTACGATGTGGAAGATGGTCAGAAATTCTGTAATCCAGGATTTCCCATTGGTTGCTACATAACAAAAGACGGTCATCCAAAAGATGCATGTGTTATTAGTGTAAGTTTATGCATGTCTTCATCACATATTTAGATCCTAAAAATACTTCAGTGCTAACTATTAAAGGCACGTAAATGGCATGAGCATGGATTGAAACAAAATGTACTTTGATAATCCGCTAATGTCTTTATTGATGCTTCCTCATCACCCTTATCCAGAAAAACAAGCTGAGTGAAATATAAATATTTATTTCATAAATGACTAGCTTTCCAAATCTGGTGTGTCAACATCGATATTTTTTTTTCTTGCACTGAATGATGAGCATCAGAAATATCCCCTTTTTTTTGCCAAGTTTGTCCCAGTTTTTCATTCCTTAAGGACATTGGGTCTAACTGGAATGTTGTTTCAGCATCCATGCCCCATTATTGACCCATCCAGTACCTTGTTCAATTGCAATCTTTCATCTATGTTGTCAGACTGTTAGAACATGGATGGGAGCATTCAGATTCCAATCTTCTTCTTCTCTGCCATCTGGTTTCTGGTTAATTGTCAAGAGGGTTGGCTTATGTTCGTTTCACCAGGGGTACACTTTTTGGTAAATTTTGATACCCCGACATCAACTGTTTTGTTCTGTATGACTTGGTAGGCTACAAGGGATCCTCCCCACGCCAATCTGAGGTACAGGTTAAGGATTCTCAAAGCAATCACTTGTCATCAATTTGAATTGTTTCTAATACAGTGCTT
The DNA here is from genome assembly GCF_021869965.1 of Rhincodon typus. NCBI lineage: Eukaryota > Metazoa > Chordata > Chondrichthyes > Orectolobiformes > Rhincodontidae > Rhincodon > Rhincodon typus. Next base: position 92,014,224 of record NC_063337.1, on the reverse strand, counting down.
TCTCTCTTGTCAACCTGTGCTCTTGATTTTGTGATTCAGACACAATGGGGAAAGACTGAATGGTTAAAGTGGATTTCATTGCAGGTTTCAGGTGCCTAGTTACAACATCCCTTTATAAATGTGCATTTGAACGTAAGCTTTTGTGTTGAGAGATGGAGCTTACACTTTATATTGAAAATAAATGCTCAATATTTTTCTCTGCATGCATACACATTTCTTGATCTGAGGTAGATAATTTTGTATAATTTCAATTCTTTAATAAATTGTCAAAATAAATTTTGATGGTTTTCTTTGTAATTCCTTGTTTAATGATGAATTATGAACTTCTGTATGTTATAAAGTTTGATAGGAATAATTTCATTCAAATTAATAGAACCAAACTACTGGAAGTTTATGAAATAATTTTAAAGCAAACCTTGGACTTACTAGAAACAAATAAACAGCTTTCACAGTAATTAAAAATTTAGTTTTGAACACAACTGTTTTTATGACCTACTTTTTGATTTCTATTATATAGTCTTCCTTCAATGAGAAAGACACGTACTATATTTTCAATCATGTGGATATCACAATATATTTCCATAGTGAAGATGGGACTGAAGCAAGACTTGTGGCTGCCAAGTTAGAACCAAAAAGGTATGTAAATAGTTAAATGGAATGAGTATAACATCTAAAGAAAGAACAAGTGACAACTGATTATGACACAATTCCTTATCAAGGAATCCCAACTATATTAAAAATCACATGCCCAAGTGCACTTCCTGTGAACTTTTAGCATTATAAATTCTTGTGTCAATAGTTGTTATGGAAAATGGCCATGTAAAACTCATCACTGCATAATTGGACTGTATTCAATACAGCTGTGAGCAAAAAGGCACATTCTGTGGTGATTTGAGTTCATAGCCACCATTTAAACTTGGGAACTTGATGTTGTTCAATGCATTTGAATAGCAAATTAAGATGCCAATTTCGCAAAACCATCACAAAGCAGCACATATTCCATTTTTTTTTAATATTCCCTCCCCTGAAGTCACTGTTTGTTTCATGTGTAAGAAAGGTTGGGCACATTTGGAACAGAATGGTTTTTTAAAAAATTCGACAATATATGTTTGTGCCCTGGTAAAAATTGAATTTCAACCCATTGAATAAACTGACATTTGTTTGGTAAGGCTATTAAATGTCACTGATCCCACAGAGGTAGATGGACTTAATACATGATCAGTCATGACCTAGCTGGATGACAGGATAGACTGGGAAGGATGATTGACCTACTCTTTTATTCCTCTGTTTTTTTCTTTGCCACCTTAGACCAGATTCAGACTGCGATGAAGTAAGTGTACTAACTCATTCTACAGCCCACTCACCAGCAAAATAGAAGTAATTAAAGATTTAAGAATAGTTAAGAAATAAATAGATTTCTAGGCACTAAAGGTATCAAGGAGTAGGAGGAGGAGGAGGAGGAGGGAACAGACATATGATCATTTTGAATGGAGGAGCAGGTTCAATGGGCAAATGGCCTACTATTTTGTTTAGTTTGATTTTTCTTCTGCCATTATTGATCTATGATTGTGATCCCATGGTTATTATATGTGCATATGAACCCTACGCATTGACAGTTAATTTCATTTTCAATCAAGCATATAATAGTTTTTTTTGTTTGCAGCTGAATATCAAAGTAATTGCGACATGCTTGTTTTTTTAGCAATCTTTAGCCTTGATAGACAAAAATTACAGTTGATTCTTAATTATAGATCCTTAATTTATGTCTCAACAGCTTCAAGCACACACATGTTGATAAGCCCGACTGCTCAGGACCACCTTTGGGTATCCCTAATGTATTTCAAGAGAAAATTAGTATTGCCTATACCTACACTGTTAAATATGCTGTGAGTAATGTCTTTTACACTTGTATTGTGAATCAAGGTGAAGGGCCAAGATCCACAATATGAGATATCTTTTGAGATCAAAAAATTAAGAAATCAGCATAAATGTGATTATACTTCACTTGAATTTTAAAATCTTGTAGCTTGCAGAATGAGGATCCAAGGGAGTTAGAGCTCCACTGTTAAAGCCTCAACAAAAGTATAAGTTATGATGGAAAGGTATAAGTTCTGAGCAAATAACAGTGCATAGCAACATATATCTGGTTTTAACGCACAGGGACAGTTCAGAAAAACATATAAAACCATAAGGTTAGCAGTAGAAAAAGGGGTGAGGAATTGTGCAAGAGGAATTCTCCCATTGCATTGCAAAAGGAATGCAATTCTACACATGGAGGATGAGCAAGATCATAGATGGGTTAGAGGAGGAGATTACTAATGTGCAGAAAGTTGAATAGAGATTGACCTCTGGCTCGAGAAAGAGAGAAACAGTGACCAAGCCAGCAGAAAGGGAGGAAGTTCAATGAAATTGGACACCCATAATTTTTGCAGGAGATTATATGAGAAAACTTAAGAAGTATAAAAATATTCAAACCTTCTAAGAGGTCTTGAAGAGACCTCGGAGAAGTGATTAAAATAGCATTATACAGTGGTAGGTTTATGGAGCAAAATTATATTGATGATTGGTATTTTTTAAAATAATTTTTGTTTCTCAAGAATGAAATCCCCTGTTGCTACCTCCTTGCTTGTGCACAAACCCATGAATGAAGTGTAGCAATAGAGTGCATTGCTTTCCTGCAATAGAGCTCAGCTTGCAAATTTGGAATGTCTTTGTAACAGATGATAATATAAAATGTTTTGTTTAATAGGTTAGAGATTTTTTGGCTTGTGACAAGCTAGGGAGAAAAAGATGCCCAAAAAGTATTGGAGATGCAATCTTAATGTCTAACCCAACAGATTGCCGTTCCAGTTGTAGTACTATGATGACAGTGTTCCCTTGTATATTATATATCTGACCCAAAAACACTGACTGGATGTGATGATGACTTTGGGCAAGTCAGGAGAATGTCATCACTAGTCCAAAATTACTTTCTTACTCCATCTGACGCATTTCAATATGAGGATACACGATTATGAATCTCATTCCCTGGTTTATCAGTACACATGTAAAAATTAGACACCAAAACCAACTGGCAAGTGTTAATTTTGAAATAATTTCTGGTCTTTATTTATTCTACCTTGATAAAGGAAAATGCTCAAAATCTTCTGGGGATAATGTATGAAATAGAAAATATGTAGGCATTATTCATTAAGGGTTACTTACATTGCTTTTGTCCTCCGCCATTAGCTTCAGCTACTATGGAGACTAAGTCATAGATCTTCCATGCCATACCTCATTTCCATGCTCTGTACAGGGGTTGAGCAACTGCTGATTTTTTTTTTTAATGTGGTACCTGCTGAGAATTTTTCTAGTGAATATTGAATTTAAATAAACACCATGACCAAAGGAAAAGAATATAACTGAAGTTTTCAAATTGTCTGGTGATTTATATGATGCAAGTTATATTATTTATACTCATAATATAGATATAATTTTTGGAGGTTTAGTTTTAAACTATTGGTATATTTTCTGAAGAAGAGTGCCGACCCAAAACAATAACTTTCCTGCTCCTCTGATGCTGCCTGGCCTGCAGTGTTCCTCCAGATCCACGCTGTGCTATCTCTGTCTCCAGCATCGACAGTTCTTACTAACTTTGGTATATTAATTTGGTCAGTTTGTGTGAAGGGATTTCATAACTAACTAGCTCAGAACCATGATTTTCAACCAGTATGGATGTCAGAGCCGATCATAGAGGATAGAATGCCTACAGTGTGGAAGCGGGTCATTTGGTCCATCGAGTCTATACTGACCCACCCAGACCCACTCTCCCTGCGCTATATGTGTAGGTGTCATGAAATGTTTGTTTATATTGTGTTTTATGCCAGGATCAAAAACATTCAGCCATTAGCTTAGTAAAAGCTAGGATGAGGAAAAACTTTTAAAAATGAAATGTAAACACTTTTGAATTCAGTTTGAAGAAAAGTGACCTCAGTGAAAGACTAGTTTTGAAAACTTCCAGACCAATAGTGTTTGGTTAGAAAGCATATTTCAAACTAGAAATAACAAAAGGGTGGTTCAGCGAAACCATCTAATCACAAGATTAGTAGAGGAAAGAGAGGCAAGGAATTATCCAAAAGAGATCCTCCCATTGGTTGTTCAAAGCTAAAAAATGTCAAAGATCTCAGTTGTGTTGAGTCAGAGAAAAAGACTTTGCACTCACAGGACCAGAACTAAAAAGAAGCAGGTAAGTCAACCTACAGATGTGATGGGAAAGGAAAATTTCTCTGATTAACTGTGAGGTGATGGTGTTGGAGAGTAATGGGATTTTGTTTTGTTGGGTGTTTTACATCTTTTAAACTGTTTATATTTTTGGTTTTTTTAATTTCTTTTTTCCTTTTTGCATAATAAAGTTCTACTTTATTGTTAAAACCAAATCTGCAGCCCTATGTGCTTATGTTTCAGTGAAAGACTGCCATGTTAAATCGGAAAATGAACAAAATTTGATCTATCAAGCAGATTTTAATCTGGGATCTGACGTCCCATAGGAACATCAGCTGAGATGATAACATTTGTTTCCCTCCAATTCTACTTTCCCCTTTAGGAGACGTTCCTAACCACTGTTCAAAAAGTGTTATAGAGAGCACGGAACTGACGTGTTAGCATGGCTTTAAGCAATATTTTACAAAAGAATTGTGAAATTCTGTCATTGCAAATGTTTTGGAAAAATAATTGGTTTCCTTATCATTTTACTGTTTGCAACTCTTTTCCAGAAATATCAATACAGATCCTGACAACATGTAACACTTTTTCTATTTGTAGACATCAAATATTAAATGGGCATCAAGATGGGATTACATTTTGGAATCTATGCCTCACACCAACATTCAGTGGTTTAGGTAAGGAATCGTATTTCCTTGCTTTGAAAGGTGTACAGAAGGCTAACCATGTTTAATTGCTACAAAACTACATGAGTGTAGTTGAAACCTGCATAATGAAAACAAACTACCTCTAATATCTGAAAGATTATCGGGTCATTGTGCTTGACATAAGCTTTGCATGCTGAGTGTGCTTGTGATTATGTTCAGAATCATTATTAATTTTTGTGTGTGACTTGAGTGATGCCACACTTCAGGCCACATGTTTCATTGAAGGACTTAGTTACAGTCTTTAGAGTGTGCAGTGCGGTACGACTGGTACAAGCACAGGTGGGGACAATTAGGCAGTTGTCTGCCGTGTTTCGATTTACTGTATTTGAGATTTAAATATGGGAAAACACAAGTTCTGCATTTTGTAGCTCTTGGATCTGATGTGTTTTTCAAACATTGTCTGGGGGTTTTGAGTTCTTTTAATATCTAAATAATATTTAGAAGGGTTCTATGTTTGTTTTTTAGGTGGAGTTCCATGTGGTGTTAGAAATACATGTTTCACGGATTTGAGATATTCACAATTTCTTCTTTTATTGGGATGTTGATACCCTTTCACATTCTCTTTGATATGAGATCTTTTAGTTTTCCACAATATTAACCAGCATGTCAAATAGGTTGAATGTGTGGATGCCAAAGAATATATTTATCCTGAAACAGCTACCTGAGTGAAGGGCTGGCTAAAGTTTTCAGCTTGCATACCCGTGATACTGCAAAACTACTTCAATAAAAATCCAGGTCGGTTTTGAAAGAAAATGTTCGTTAGCATGCACCTGAAACTAAACTTCAAATTTGCAGTGCAGAATCATCTAGTATCCATCTGTTATGGCTCAACAATATTGATTAAAACATATCAAAAGTTATGACTTGCATTTCATATACCATTAGTTTGTTTCATTTTTATAACTGAAACAAGCACAATGCCCCAAAGTCCAGTGAATGTCATGATGTGCAGTGAGGCTATTGTTTGCTGCAATTCTGAGCCTTTCTCATAGCCTCCCACTCAATGGATGTTGCCAATGAGATTGGATCATAACAGTTTTATGCAGTTGAGTGCTCAAAACTTAACATTTCTGTCTACATACCTTTAGTGCTTTGTTTTTCCAGCAAATAGACATGTTAATTTTGTGCACCAGTGTAAATTAGATGTTGCAGCTAATATGGTGTAGTTCACTAATTCCGCAGTTGATTTACTGTCATAACGAGAATGCTAATTTTTGACACTTCCCTTTTCCCTTTCGCCTCTGCTTCCTTAAATACAATATTCCTTGATGGTATATAGTTCTACTTTTGCAGGTTGTGTCATGAATGGTATTCCGAAAAGCTTTAAGTAATCAAGGGGAGGAAATATGTATCATAACTATCACGAGAGAAAAAGTACATAAAAACAGAAATTGCTGGTGAACCTCAACAGGTCTGGCAGCATCTGTGGGGAGAAAGCAGAGTTAACATTTTGAGTCCAAAGAAGTACTAGGAAACTAATAAGGCTAAAGGCCCTCAATCTCATGGTTGCATGCTAGGATACTTTTGGAAGTAGTTATAGAGCCAATGGATGAAATGATATCAATCTTCCAAGAATTTTTAGATTCTGAATAAATCCCAGAGGATTGAAAAACTAACAATGTAATATCCTAATTCAAAAAGGAGGGAGACATAAAAGACATGTAACTTTAGCTTATGAGATAACAAGGTGTAGAGCTGGATAAACACAGCAGGCCAAGCAGCATCCGAGGAGCAGGAAAGCTGACGTTTCGGGCCTAGACCCTTCTTCCAGCTCTACACCTTGTTATCTCAGATTCTCCATCTGCAGTTCCTACTATCTCTGAAATAACTTTAGCTTAACATGTGTCATTGGGGAATACTAAGGTTTTGGAGTAGGTTTGTAGCTCGGGTTGTGGGTGTTGTGGTTGGTTGGCTTGGCGAGCTGGTTTGTTGTTCCGCAGACGTTTCATTACC
>NC_063337.1:91999757-92006964 GCF_021869965.1 Rhincodon typus | reverse complement strand
AAGGAAAATCGGAAGTGAGGTAATCCAGCTCAATGGACTCCAGAGTTGTAATAACAGGTGGGAAAACACAATGACTCTTCTTCGGAGATGTTACCCAGCAGGGTAATGAAACGTCTGCGGAACAACAAACCAGCTCGCCAAGCCAACCAACCACAACATTGGGGAATACGTTATAAACATTGTAATTGCAGAGCATTTCAAAATATATACTATTATCAACGAGCTAAGTATGACCTTCATGAAGGGGAAATCTTGCATGACAGATTTATTAGAATTCTTTGAAGAGGTAACAAGCAGAATAGACAAAGGGGAACCAGTAGATGTAATGTATTTGTATTTCCAAAGGATGTTCAATTAAGTAGCACACATAAGGCTACTTTGTAATTTGAGAGCCCATAGTGTTGTGATTAGAATATTAGCATGGATAGAGAATTCATTAACTAAAAGAAGACCAAGCGTATGATAAGTGGAGCATTTTCAGGTGGCAACCTGTGACTACTTGAGTGCCACAGGGACCAGCGCTGGGCCATAATTATCTATAATATATATCAAGGACTTCGATGAGGGCAGTGAATGTATTGTTGCCAAGTTTGCAGATGGTACTAAACAGTTGCGAAGGCAAATTTTGAGAATGACACAAAGTCTGCAGAGTAAGTGCATTGAAAAAAACATTGTAGATGGAATATAATGTAAAATATGAAGTTATGCACTTTGGCAAGAAGATCAAAGGAGTTGATTTTTAATTAATGAAGAAAGGCTGCAAAACCCGCAGCAGAGAGGGTTTTGGGGGTCCTTGTGCAAAAATCACAGAAAGCTAGTGCATAAGTTAAGGTAATATAGAAGGCAAATGGAACATTAGCCTTTATTTCAAAGGGAATAGACTATAAAAGTAGGCGGATTTTGCTAAAACTACACAAAGCACAAATCAGACCAGAGCTGGAATATCGTGAACAGTTTTGGATTCCTTATCTAAGGAAAGATATATCATCTTTGGAGGCAATCCAAAGAGGTTCAGAAAGGTTCCAAGCTTCAAAGGGTTCATGAGATTTACCAGGATATTGTTGGGAATGGAGGGTTTGAGTTAGAAAGAGAGGCTGGATAGGATGGGACTTCTTTCACTGGAATGTGGAAGGTTGAGAAGTGACCTTATAGGGATCTGTGAAATCATGAGGGGTATAGATAAGGTGAATGGCAGGTGTCTTTTCCCTAGGATGGGGAATTTCAAGACTAGGGAGCATATTTTTAAGATGAGAGGAGAAAGATTTAAAAAGACACGAGGGGCAATTTTTTTACACTGTGTGGTTCATGTGTGGAATGAACTTCCTGAGGAAGTAGTGGATGTGGGTACAGTTACAACATTTAAAAAGGCATTTGGGTAAGTATATGAATAAAACATGTTTGGAGGGATATAGGCCAAGCGCAGGCAGGTGGGACTAGTTGGACCAAAAGGTCTATTTCTGTGCTGTATGACTGTATGGCTCCAAGTTTCACCAGGTTGATCCTGTGTATGGAAGGCCTGTGCTTATTGGAGTTTAGAAGGATAAGGGATAACTTATTTGAAATATACACGGTTCTTAGAGGGTTTGATGAGGTAATTGCTGAGAGGTCATTTGCCATTGTATGAGAACCTAGGAGTAGAGGCATAATGTTGGAATTGCCCATTTAGGACAGAGATGAAAAAGAATTTCTTAGGGTTGTATATCTACGGAATTCTTTTATCACAGAGAATATTGAGGCTGGGTTGTTAAACAAGGATCGAACACTGAGGTAGAGAGGATTTTAATCAGTAAGGGAATCGAGGGTTATGGGGGAAAAGGCCTAGTAATGATCTCATTGTATGGTGGTATGCTAAATTACTTACTTCCCCTATGTTTCGTAGTCTAATGACTTTTTTTCATGAATGAGCTGAGATTGGAAGTTTGATTGAATAGGTAATCAATTGTAAATTTCCTTGTGACAGGGCCTTATTTAATGATCCAGAACATCATAACCCCTCACAAATGCCCTTCTGGAATTTACCCCCACTCTTCAGCTAAAAATTATTTTACTGTATAATTTGCTAAGTGTGTGAGGTGATAATGGGGCACCTGGAACCTTGGTGAATCATGCGAATATCAACCCGTCTCCCTGACCAATGAGATTTAAGGATTGAGAAAGAATTAAAGGGACAATGGAAAAGGATATTGGGTAAATGAGAACCAAGTCAGGCACATGGAGTGGAATTGAAAAATTAAATTGAGCGACATTAAAAAAAGAAATTGGCATCTTTAAAACCTATAACACAATTAACCTCTTCAAGGGAAGACTTCATGGTTTGACTTATTTCCTTTCTGGGCATGGAAGATTGAGATTCAGTAACTATTTTCACATAGTTGTGAAGATACTTTGCAGAATGTTAAATCTGAAAATTATCAGTGATTTTAATGAGCAGTAAATATGGAAACGCAGCTCATTATTAAAGTAATTAAAGGAAATCTAAGAGTAGGATGCCAACCGTGTGAAGTAGCGTAAATCAACCAACAAATTCTGGAGATTCACAATTCCTGATGTATCTCTTTGTCCCTTGAACCTGCCAGCCAATTTAAAGTGAATAAAGTCCTCAGCAAACCAATGGCTGTTCTCTCATGAGAGAGAGGCAACTGGCGATGTGTTTAACCTGAAGTTTACCATGCCACAGGTGAGAACGAGATTGAGAAAACAGGGCTTCAGGTGACTTCAGCTAAAATGGCAATTGAATCAGCACTGTCGGCACCACTCTGCATTGCAAACTAGCCATCAAACCAACTGAGCTAATCTACTCCAATTTGTTTATGAAGAACATTGGTCAGTTAACCATATTATTTTTACAGCTCAGTACTTTTACTTGACAACTGTCAATGTACGTTTCGAAGTGAGAATTAACAAATCATTTTAAGGATTGGTTAAGTTGGTTTTGAGAGTTTTTTCCTGTTCTCTTGTTGACTTTATAATGACCACAAATTAATAATTTATAATAGCTAGCCGTACATTGCAGAGATTCACACTGAGCATTTGGTTGTCAGCATTAACTGACTCAGTGAATTAGATTATAAACTCATGCTACCAAGTAATAGGGAAATTAGACAATTTCCCCACATTCCAGCAGTCAGAATTACAGAATTCTTACTGAGCAATCAGCACATTGTGTGTGCAATGGCTCTCCAGGTAAGCTACTCTGTTAGTGCCATTTTCTCACCTTGCAGTTCCCTTTTAAATGTTTCAATTCAGCCTGCCTGCACCACACTCTCAGGCACTGTATTCCAGACCTTAATTACGCACTACACAATAAAATATTTTGCCATTTATTTTAAATCTGCCCACTCTTGTGCTCAATATTATCGTAAGTGGAAGTTTTCTCAATCTGCTCTATACAGAGCCCTCATGATTTTGAGGTCTTCTGTCAAATCTGTTCCCGGCCATTTTTTTGCTGCAGGGAAAACAGATCCATCTATAAGTCATACCGCTCTGCCATGCATGATTTTGAAGTTGGCCACCCTTGTAAAGTAGTTTACATCTTCGGGAAAATGGAGAGAAAAACTAAGATGGGTTGTTTAGCTAATTTCAGTACAAAACAACCCTGGAAACAGATCATGTTTCTTTCCAGTCTGCCAAGGAGTGATGTGGATAGCATGAGTAGTTCTGTGTAAAGCTAACTGGCGTGACATTAAGACCTCAGTAAAACAGATTGTGATCATGGTTACTCTGCACTGTGTGCTACTGATACTTTTTGGCTGTTGGCCTTTTCATTCAAAGGGCAATTTGGAGCTGTGTGTATTTCAAAGATTTTCAAAGATGTTTTTCAGCATTCCATAAAGGTCATTTTATTAAGGAGAATTTCTAAGGAGATTAATGTAGAATGCTAGTTAGTGAATGAGCTAATTCTGACAATATAGCAAAGAAGAAAAATGATCTTAAAACATTTCGTTCATACATTTAATTTAATGAAGGATTTTAATATCAATAACTTGGATTTCTGGCTTCGCCACTGCATCATTTATTTTTGTATCCAATTCAGTTTTTTAGATGAGTTCCTTGCCACTGTATATTCTAAATTTTCTAATGCTTAAAAAGTTGCAAAACCTTTTAGGTTTGCAACAGTAGTGTGATATCCCACTTAACTTACTTTTCACTGTTAATGAGACTAGTCATTTTATAAAAAGTCATACCTAAATATTTTAAGTAAAAGCAGCTGTGTTTAATTAAAAAAAAAGTTTGACACCCTAAAGCTGAAGAAATTTCCTGTGTTTTTTTTTGTTTTGCAGCATTATGAATTCCTTGATAATTGTCCTATTCCTTTCTGGTATGGTTGCTATGATAATGCTTCGAACCTTGCATAAGGACATAGCAAGATACAATCAAATGGATTCAGCTGTGAGTGTTGTTTCTATGAGAAAATTGCTTGTTGGTTACACCACACCCTGACATACTTTGTGCAGTATGGACTCCACAACTTAGGAAAGATATTTTGGCTTTGGAGGAAATTGAACATCTATTTCCAGAAATTGTACCTGAGCTCAGAGGATAAAATTACAAGATATTACATATCTTCAGGTTTAATTCCAGAAGGTTAAGAGTTGATTTGACCTGAGTTTTCAAGGAATTGAGGGGAATTTATCAGGTGCATAGAGCAAAACTATTTCCACTAAGGAGACTAGGACTGAAGGACATAGTCTAAAACTTAGCTTTCAGAGTTTTCAGGAGTAAAATTAGGAAACATTATCACCTGTAAAGCAATTTGGAATTCAAATAACAATTGATGATGTTTTACTTTTAAAACTGGGTTCAAGAGATTTTTGTTATCCAAACGTATTGAAAATATGGGTAAAAATGGGTATATGGTGTTAGGTCACAGATCAGCCACATTCTCTTTGATTGGGGAAACAGACTTGAGAAATTAAATAGCCTTCTGTTCCTATATTTGCAGCACAAGGGGAATGAGACTCAATGTCATAAAGTATGGATGGGATGATTACCAGATGGTTTTCTTAAAGCATTTATCATATTTAGTTTTAAATAAATCAAATTGATCCAATTAACATTTTACAGGTTAGTTTTATGTTTTTTGTTAACATTTTGAGAAACATGCACAAGACCTGACTCAATTTATTTTGAATATTCATTTCAAAGTTCTGCATTTTGGTGCAGCTCCAGTGTTTAAACCAAAACTCTTATGAGTGGTGCAAATTCTTAAAGCCAATGAATTTACATTTTTGCTGAGTTTCAAGATCTTTGGGTTCTATCCAAAGAGGAAGAAGAACTCCTGGTTTCCTAGCTACAATTCAACACAACAGGATCATGCCAGCCAGCTCCTCTTCAACACGATCAAAGGGCAATAAGCATATTGCCTACCACCACCTATAAGTTCTCCACCCTCTAACTCTATCCCTTAAACAGTGCCATGGGACTTCCTTTAAAGGAATTGCGGTGATTCAAGAAGGAAGTTCTCCGGTATCTTCTCAAGGGCAAATGGGGGTTGAGTGATAAATGTCGATCTTGTGAGCAGTGCCTGTGTTCCTTGAATAAAAATAATTTTAAGTGTGTTAGGGTGGAAACGTGAAGATTTCCACAAACTTTGGATCACAGATTGTTTCTTCATTTCCTTCCTAAATGGAGAAGTTCTAATTTTGAGATTATTCTTCAGTTTAGTGGTTTCCTTGCCACTGAACTGAGTTTTCACGTATCTGGCCGGTTGAATCTCATTGAAGTATTTAAAAACAATAATGAGATCATCCCTCAATCTCAAAGTCAAAGGAAGTTCATGCAATCTGCCATTAAAATGTATCATTTTACACCCTTTTCTTTCTCTCTTCCCTTCTCCCTCCTGCTCTCACTTGCTGAGCCACTCTTTCACCAGTAATTACATATTATTAGTCAAGGTAATCCCCATCAGATCAGAATTCTTGCATCTTGATATTGGTTGGAGTTTTAGAAATCACACGCCTCTTCCTTCTGGCTGACTGTCAAGTTGCCATGAGAAACTTTCTTCAGCCATGGGTCTCTGTATAGATGCTGCTGTTCTTCAAATGAATCACCTGGTACAAATTAACATTCTTTTTCCTTCTCTGTAAAGTATTATTAATGTTTTGTTTTTCAGCTTAAATGTGATATTTCACAGGTATTTATACATCAAATTATTTTTAATTAGGCGATTATATTATATGAGTGATAATATATTCCAAAATCTTGTTTAATTTCTTCTAGGAAGAAGCCCAGGAAGAATTTGGATGGAAATTGGTACATGGTGATGTCTTTAGACCGCCTCGGAAAGGAATGATATTATCCGTTTTCCTGGGTTCTGGCACTCAAATCTTTATCATGATGTTTGTTACTCTATGTGGGTATACAGTCACTTTTTGAACTTAAAGTACCAATCAAATTACCATCAGTATGCAATCAGATAATTGAAAAGATTATAATTTAAGATAAGTCGAGTTTCATGTTGGTGGATTTTCATTATGCATCAATTTATCTTTGAATGTCTCAAATCAAATGTAAAATTTGTGAATCACTATAAACTATGAATATTTTAATTTTTATTCCTGTTTACATTTTCCCAAATGATAAACATTTAGGTGTGTTTTACTCCTATCACAAGAATATTCCTTATGATTTTTGTTGTTTAATTCCTCAGTTTTTGCATGCCTGGGATTTTTGTCACCTGCAAACAGAGGTTCTTTGATGACTTGTGCGGTTGTCTTGTGGGTGCTGCTTGGGACCCCAGCAGGCTATGTAGCTGCCAGATATTACAAATGTAAGTAAGAGAGATTTAAACTGACAGGATTTCTATTCATTAGTTTCAATTATCATCACCCTTTAGCAACTGAGCAACTTAATTATGCTTGGAGTAGCCTTTTAAGATCTAATTAAGTCACTACAACCTGCATCTTTGGTGAATATTGAAAAATATGCAGTAGAATATAATTATTCAGGGCAAAGGTGCTTAGTTGTGTTTTTTTTTAAGCTGACATCCAGTGTATTTATTTTCTGTTTTTGGTTGCTGTATTGCCTTGTACGTGCAAAATATTGCTCCCAGGTTATTGCCGGTGCTAGTGTTTGCAAGTATGAAGGAGCAACCTGTTTGATTTCTCCTGCTTCTGCTCGCATATTTCTCTTCCTTTCTATGAGTTGAACTCTACTTGGTGCCTCTTTGAGACAGCACATTTGAGATCAGAAACTCTGTATGTCCAGC
>NC_063337.1:91949257-91999257 GCF_021869965.1 Rhincodon typus | reverse complement strand
TTGAGCTCATAGAACTGAAATTCCCTCCCTAAATTTCTCTACTTCTCTTCTTAATTCTCCTTTAAGAGGGTCATTAAAACCTATTTCTTTGGTCAAACTTTGGATCATCTGCCTTAATGTCTCTTTATTAGGCTTTGTGCCGAGTTTTACTTACAAAGCCTCCTGGAACATTTATGGCACCGAGAAGTACACACACACACACAATGCACATGCATACACTATGCATATACACATATGATGTTTGACTTTTTAACTTTGCTTCTTGATTTTTTTTCTGACCTATGGTCATACTGTGTATAGCTAATGTAACTTTTTTTTCTTCATTTCTCCATTCTGTAACTATGGATTGTGGGGAGGCAATGGCCTAGTGGTATTAGCGTTGGACTGTCAATTCAGAGACCCATATAACATTCTGCGGACCCAGGTTCGAATCCCGCCACTGCAGATGGTGGAATTTTATTTCAATAAAGTCTGGAATTAAGAATCTAATGATAACCATGAATCCATTGCCGATTGTTGGAAAAACCCATCTGGTTCACTAATGCCCTTTAGGGAAGAAAACTGCCATCCTTACCTGGTCTGGTCCAGACCCACAGCAATGTGGTTGACTCTTAACTGCCCTCTGGGCAATTAGGGATGGGCAATAAATGCTGCCTAGCCTGCGACGCCCTCATCCCTTGAATGAATAAAAAAAACCTAGGTACCTTTGTACCTAAGATGGCACTGTAAGTGGTGACTTATAAACTTTTCACTACTCATTTGACTGCATCTGACAATAAAGCTAATTCAATTCAATTTTCATATTTTTGTGGTGGTAGTGCAAAATTAGGTACAGAAAGTAAAAGCAAAGAGGTGTAAACATGATTACAGGAGAGAAGAGGAAAAAATAAAAAAAGTCATGTATTTAAATCTCCAGGAATAATTTAAATCTGAAGCAATGCAATTCAACAATTGTAATAGCTATTATCAGCGCCAGCAAAAGCAGGGCAATTTAAGCTGAATTTTGTGATTAGCTATGCAATGTGCCATGGATGTAATGGGCCAAAGAGCTTCTTTTCTATTTGTAGATCTCTATGACTTCACTAAGAAGCTATCAAGTTAAATTATGAGGGCAGACATCATAGTGTGCACTCCGAGTACAGAATGACTAATCCAATTGAGATGTTTACAAATAAAAGATTTGATGGAGTGGTAGAGAGTGGATACTTCCTCTGCTGGCAGAAGACCAGAACAAGAGAACACAAGCTACATTTAGAGGCAAGGCAGTCAGTGATGATGCCAGGAAGCACTTCTTCACACAAGTTCCTATCTCCAGGCCCCACCTCTTCCCATCTCTGGAAGCTCTTGCAACACTACAACCTCGGAGTTCTCCAACTATGGCCTCTTCTGCATCTCTGTTATAAATTGCTTCACCACTGGCAACCATACTTTTAGCTGCCTAGGCTTCAAGCTCTGAAATTCTCTCTGTAAATTCCTCTACTTCAGTTTGCTCCTTAAAATCAACCTCTTTGTCCAAGCACTTAATCTCCTGATAATTAATCTCACAATGCAAAAGAACATCGGAACAGGAGTAGCCATTCTGTCCATTGAGACCCCTCGTTTAATTTGACCATGGCTGATTGAACACTTCAATGTTTTTAATCTACATTAGCCTCTTAATCATTTATGCCATTGGTAATCAGAAATCTATCAACATTTATTTTAAAAATATTCAAAGACTGGGTTTCCATAGCCCTTTTGGGAACAGAATTCCAAAGATAACAACCCTATGAGTATGAAAATTTCTGCTCATCTCTATCCTAAGTGGTATCTCCATTATTTTTACTAGTGCCACCTGGTTCTAGACTCCCACGCTCCCGTGAAACATGTAGAAACATTTAACTATTTTAAAGCTGTCTTGAAAAAGCAAGTTATTTCAACTCACTGTGAACAACATTAGAGTAAATATGCTTGTATGTGACAACAATATCAAGGGTGGTAACAAAGTACAAAAGTCCTTAGCAGTGAAGCGTTTCAGACAGGTCTCCGAAATATAATTGTCAAGATCTTGCATTGTTCTGCACTCCACATTTACAAGAAACCTGCTGTGGTGTACCACAAATTAAAATGATACCTCCAATGTGGTTCCTCGGGAGCGCATGTACACCAATTCAATGACTGTTACAAGTTTCAAAATATTTAACTTAATACAAATACTCGAGGAAACAAGTTACAAGGTGTCATTGCTGCTTTGACAGCACCTTCCAAGCGCAAAACCTCAACCAGCTGGAACGTTAAGGTCTGCAGGTACATGGTAACACCACCACCTTCCTTTGCGGGCCACAGAGGCCATCCTGATTTCAATGCATCTTGGACACTTCTTCATCACGAACCCTCATGCTTCCTCCCTGATAGCACTGAGTTTGCACCGTCACCAAAAAACTCAAGTTCAAGAATGCAGCCCACACTTGCCTTGTGGGGCAATGTGGGATGGGCAATACATGCTGATCTTGCCAGAGGCACTTCTAATGTCACTATAGTCCAACCAGACCATTGTGCTGCTTGCTTCTTACAGAGAGGGGGCTGGTGGTGGTTTAACCTGAGGGTCACCATGCTTCAGGTGAGGGGAAGATTGAAAAGGACAGTCCTTCTTGGGTAACTTAGCCGGCATGGGAGTTGAGCCCACATTTTTGGTGTCACTCTGTATTGCAAACCAGCCCACTGAACTAACTGACTTCCATCATATATAAATTAAAATATAATCATTATTTTAACAAAACTGAGATTGCAAAACCATAGCACGAGCAAGTTCAGCGAAACTGTTTAAATTTGGTTAGTCGTTTTTCTGATAATGTGTTGTTCTGTTATCACTTAATCCTCTCCCTCTCTTTCCAAAAATGTATTTGTGTATCTTTTAAACTTTACATTATGTGACTCAGTGGTCTCTACTGATTACCTATTGCATAGTTTATTGCGCCTCCTCTCTTCTTACGTGGGGGGTGAGGAGGAGTTTGCACGATTAGAGAAGCTATGAATTTTCAAATCCGAGGTTGCACTTCCTGTGAAGTAATCGCCACGTGTTATCTCAAGTTCCCTGCATTGCAACTTCCCCTCTCTTAAGATGTTACTTAAAACTGCTTTCTTCAACCAAGCTTACGCCTCATTATTGCCTTGAGGGGCTCAGTGTCAAATTTTGTCTGATAATCACGCCTGCCATGCTCCTTGGGAGATTTTATGACATCAAAGACACTACAATGATATAAATACGAGTTGTTTGGCTATCAGGAGAATGCAGCAAATGTGTTCAAGCCTCAGACTCAGAGTGGACAATGCAGGAGTGAAGACAGGGTCAAGGAGTGACTTGGTGAATTCCCAGGAGGTGTGGCAAATTACTAGAATGCTAAAATTTTATTCTGTCCTTCCATTCATATACCATGAAATAACTTTTTCTTTTATTCTTTCATGGGATCTGGGTGTCACAGGCAAGACCAGAATTTATTAGTCTTCCCTCACTTTATAGGGTCGTTAACCACAATGCCATGGGTCTCAATCACATGTTAGCCAGACTTCATAAGGCTGGCAAATGTCCTTCCCTAAAGGACATCAGTGAACCAGTTGGGGTTTTACAATAAAACATGGTTGTTGTCATGGTGACTATTATCGAGACTAACTTTCAATTCCAGATTTAACAACTGAATTCAGAGTCCTCCAGCTACCATGGTGGTATTTGAATTTATTTCCCCATAACATTAACTTGAGCTTCTGGATTACTAGTCCAGTAACATTACCGCAATGCCTTCCACTCCCCCTTACTGCAACATAAGGAACATATCTGATCTCCACTGATAGATAGATAAACCTATGAAATTTGAATGAATTTACAACTCTACACATCCTGCACTCAGAAAATCACATAAGTAAAGCTCACTGCATATAACAGGATATTGTACTGTTCAGTTATATTTAACCACAACACACACTATCAGCAGTAAAAATAAGTATGACTTTAAAAGAATATTCATTTATTAACAATTGTCTGTGCTTACCACACAACATAAAACCAAATCATTCCTGCCACCTACTGGACTATAATATATCCTTCATAAAGGTGCAAAATACAGCAAAATACACCAGCTATTGGGAGAAAGAGATTCTTTAAGCAGCACAGGTAAGGAATGAACTACAAATATCTTGAAAGCAGATGGATCTGGGGGCCTGTTATATCTCCAGACTTGAAAATTCTAATGCTTGTGCATCTGGCGTTGCAACTTTCACCTTCCATTCATTTCAGTACATCCAACATTGAGACTTGACGCGAGTTAGGAGACAGGTTGCATTCATCCATCCTTCCTGTGCCCACTAAACTACATTTACTCTTGGACCAAGACTATTTCTAAAGATAAAATTCTCACTCCTTCCAATGTCTCTAACTATCCCCAGCTTTATATTCCTCAATGATGTCTGTGTTCTTCCAACTCTGGCCTCTTATACATCCCTGATTTTAATCGCTGCACTGATGGTGTCATGTCTCAGTCCTAAACTGAGACTTTGTTTACGATTTTGTCCTCTGTTAAGACTGCCTCTGAAACCCTTTTTTTTTGACCAAGTCACCTATTCTCATATCTCATATGGCTCAGTGTCAAATTTTGTTCAAATTGCTCACATGGAGCATGTTAGGGATGTTCTGTGTTAAAGGCACTATAAGAATGCACGTCAACATTACATCAAGTCTTAAGAGGGAGCAAATACGTGACACTAGAACGTATTTACTTGCCAGCAAGAGTTATAAAATTATTTGAGAGCATTCCGGAGCACAATTCAAGAGCCTTCGTTGTAAACAAAGATAAGCAAAAGTCAGCATGGAATAATGAATGACAGCTTACCTCTTGAAAAAGTGCCTGCCAATGTCAACTGTGGGTCAGCACCTTCACCTCCATGTCAGACAGCGGTGTCCAATTCTGACTCCAGGAGATTGAGTATCTAACCTAGGCTGCCAGTCCAGTGCATTACTGAGTGACTGCTGCGCTGCCTTTAAGATGAGTCATTAAACTGAGGCTTCATCTTGGGTAAATGAAAACGATCCCATGGTTGCTATTCAAAGGACAGCAGGAGAATTCTCCTTGATGTCCTGGTCAATATTTACCCCTCAAGCAAGATCAGGAAAACAGAACATCTGGTCATTACTACATTGATGTTTGTAGCAGCCTTGATATGCAAACCATTTGCCATGTCTTCTACATTTAAAGACTGACTATATCTCAAAAGTAGTTCATTGTTGCTTTGGGTTGAGAGAGAAGTATTGGGCAAGGCTCCAAGGTAAACTTATTTGCTCCTGAATGGAGGGCAGGGACAAACAGGGCTTCAGCGTAATACCTCATGTGAAAGGAGGTAGACTTCAAATTGTGCAGCAAAACTAATATTTACTTTTACCATTATTCTTGTTTCAGTGATGTACTCATGCTGGGCAATTACATCAGGGAAACATCATGCAAAAATATTTTACATGTTGCAGTTTATATCCGGCATAGAAAGTAGCGAGTATAACAAATGTCTTTTCTTTTCATCTGTAGCTCTGAGTGTTTCACAGTCTCTCAGCCTTCTGCGTTAGTTGCTTCTTTATCATTGCTTGCTGTTGAATTATGTTTGAATAATCATGTTTGAAATAGAACAAAACTGTAACATTTAAACAGTTGTAATCAATCAAATTATACAATTTAGCAACACCCCAGCAACATTGAGTGCCATAAAGTACCCTTCATGTAGTTAAATAGTCCCTAGAATTAACAGGTGAATAAGGAGATTGTTTTTCAGAGATGTTAAGATCTAGAATGTATTATCTGAAAGGATGCTGGAATCAGATTCGACAGAAACTTTCAAAAGGCAACCAGATGTGGACTTGAAAAGAGGAAATTTGCAGCATTATATATAATAAGGCTGAGAGTGTAGGAGCAAATTGGACCCAAAGCACTGACATAGATAGTCATGATGGACCAAACAGTATCTTACAGCACAGATTGAGGATAAATCCAAAAAAGATATCATATGTTTTAAAGAATTATCAAGTTTTTCCGGGTTGGGGGAGTCCAAAACTACGGGGCATAGGTTTATGGTGAGAGGGGTAAGATATGAAAAGGACCTAAGGGGCAACTTTTTCATGCAGCGGGTGGTGCATGTATAGAATGAGCTACCAGAGGAAGTGGTGGAGGCCAGCACAATTACAACATTTAATGATTAGGAAGGATTTAGAGAGATGTGGGCCAAATGCTAGCAAACGGGACTAGATTAATTTAGGATATCTGGTCGGCATGGATGAGTTGGACCAAAGGGTCTGTTTCCTCACTGTACAACTCCATGACTCTAAGTTACTCCTAGCTCCTGCCTTTTCAATATAGCCCTATTTATCCTTAGAATCCCCACAGTGTGGAAACAGGCCCTTTGGCCCAACAAGTCCACACAGACTCTCAAAGCATCCCACCCAGACCCATCCCCCTATAACCCACCTAATCTACACTTCCCTGAACACAACTGGCAATTTAGCACGGCCAGTCCACCTAGCCAGCTCATCTTTGGGCTGTGGGAGGAAACCAGAACACCCGGAGGAAACCCATGCAGACACAGGGAGAATGTGCAAACTCCATTCAGACAGTTGCCCAGCAGTGGAATCAAACCCAGGTCCCTGGTGCTGTGAGGCAGCAGTGCTAACCACTGAGCCACCGTGCCACCCTACGCAGTTGGACTTGAACCCACGCCTCCGTAGAGACTGGAGCCTTAATCCAGCGCCTTAGACCGCTCGGCCACGCTAAAGTTTTCAACTTTAAATATTTATCCAATTTTGTTTGCTAAGTTACCATTAAATCTGCATCCACAGTCCTTTCAACGATCTTCATCTTTCAGAAATGTCTTTAATGTATTTATATTTTCCTCACTGTGTGTTCTATTATCTCATGGAAGCATCACTTTAACCTCCATCTCAATACAAGATTAAACACCTTGCTAGTCATTGTTTCTTTGCATTCATATGTTTTGATCCCATCTGATGGAAACTCTGAACAAGTCAGATCCTAGAGTGAAACATGGCTTGATTAACTTCAAATTTTATTTTTACAATTTCTTTACAATGGTAGTCAGTCATTCAAAATATTCACAAGAGGCTGCCAAAATACTTCTAAAAAAAGAACATAAAGGCTTATTAAACTAGACCCAATCATAACCAGCTGCGTCATCAATGACCTTCCCTCCATCATAAGGTCAGAGGTGGGGATGTTTACAATTGATCACACAATGTTCAGCATCTTTTGCCACTCCTCAGATACTAAAGCAGCTTATGTCCATATGCAGCAAGACCTGGAAAATATTCAGATATGGGCTGACCAATGGCAACTAACATTCATGCTACACAAATGCTAGGTAATGACCATCACCAATAAGAGGCAATCCAATCACCATCCCTTGACATTCAATAGTGTTGCTATCTCTGAATCCCCCATCGTCAACATACTGGGTGTGACCATTGACCAAAACTGGATTAGCCAGATAAATACAATGGCTACAACAGCAGGTCAGACATGAGGAATATTGCAGTGAATAACTTAACTCCAGACTCCACAAAGCCTGTCCACCATCTATCAGGCACATTAATGGAGTGTGATGGAATAATCCCCACTTGCCTGTATGAGTGCAGCTCCAACAACACTCTAGAAGCATGAAATTATCTGGGACAAAGTATCACATCCACAAGCATCCACTCCCTCCTTCATGAAGGCTAAGTAGCAATGGTGTATGCCATCTAAAGATGCTCTGCAGAAATGCATCAAAGATCTTTAGACAGCACTTCCTAAATCCACAAGCTCTACAATTTAGAGGTCTAAGGGCAGCAGATGCATGTGAACACCACCACCTGCAAGTTCCCCTCTAAGGCACTCACTGTCTTGACTTGAAATTACATCATTGTTCCTTCACTGTCACCGGGTCAAAATCCTGGATTTGCTCCCTAATAACATTGTAGGTCCACCTGCAGCACAAGGACTGAGCAGTTCAAGAAGGCAGCTCTCCACCACCTTCTCAAGGGAAACTAGGGATGGACAATAAATGCTTACCCAGCCAGCAATGTCTATGCCCAAAAAAATGAACTACATGATACAACAACTATTTGAAAGAGTCTTCCTACATAAGTCAGAAATAAAGATTCAATCCCCAACAACCTTAAAGGCATTCAAACCTCACTGATAAGTCACTCCAATTTCCATTCTGTTCAGTTAGCATGATGGTCATCGGTTTATTTTTAGCAAACTTTTTTTTAAACTTAATGCTATTTTCTTTAGTTTATGTCTCTTCAACAAATTGTTAACATTTATTATTTAACATGGGTTAATTAAACTCATATCTCCACCATTGTCTTTTCCTGCAGTTTTCTTCTAAGCAACTCAGGACTTCTTCCCTACTGCTGACTGCTTTGGTGACTGCCATTTACAGCATTTCTCTTTGTATGAAGCTGCACTCTGCCTGACTGCTTCTGGATTGTTCTGATCTTCTGAATTACTGGACTCCTGTCACTAAGGAACAACTGCTCTTTTTTTCTCCTCTATCCCTTTTTTCTAATGCACTGAACTTTCACTTTAAGTGAGTTAAA
Source organism: Rhincodon typus (assembly GCF_021869965.1). Taxonomy (NCBI): domain Eukaryota; kingdom Metazoa; phylum Chordata; class Chondrichthyes; order Orectolobiformes; family Rhincodontidae; genus Rhincodon; species Rhincodon typus. The sequence goes on along the minus strand of NC_063337.1, from coordinate 91,990,649 downwards.
GACTTCATTTAAATGTGACAGAAAACAAATCCCCAGAGACCCTGATACCACGCACAGAATATATCTAAATTGAAACTACAAACTATGCCCTTCATAACACACACAATATAGAAATTCTTAAAGCTCTGCATTATTTTCCCACTTTTGACCCAAGTTCCCAAACAATAATAATATATTATGAACCTTCAGAACAATGTATCTTTCTCTACTCTTGTTTGGTCTAATTATTTTCTAATTAAATTGTAATTGCCGGTCTGCACTGGAAACAAAGTATTTTATAGTATATTTACTATCCATAACTGAAACAAGCACCTGAACACAACTTCCTCATTCAAAAATGAAAGTCAGTAACAGAATTAGTTTTTTTTTTGGAAAAGGTCTAGTGTTTACATGAAGCAATCGAAGATCAACTTTAGCAATGATCAGAGTAAAGTCCCATTTTCTCTGCCTAAACAAGAAATCATAACCACGGGAGAGAATCCCCTTTAAATCTGTGTAATATTTCCCAAACTAGCTAAATTTGAACTTACCTTGACTGCAAATTGCCCTTGAATTATTTTTGTGTTATACCCTATATTGGATTTTTACCAAGTCATTGAGGTTAAGCGTACAAGCTCGACATGCCAAAGATTTCATCATTTTCTAACAGTCACTTGTGTCCACTGATACGGTTCGCCAATCTTCTCATAAGTCATAAATGAAACTAAACAATTGATACTTAAACAAAAACAGAAATAGCTGGAAAAACGCAGCTGTTCTAGCAGCATCAGTGGTGATAAATTGAGTTAACATGTTGACTCCAGTGACCCTTCTTCAGTTACAGACTCAAAACACTGTTTTCACTCCAAAGATGCTGCCAGACCTGCTGGGTTTCTGCAGCAACTTTTTGTTTCACATTTCCAGCATTACAGTTCTTTGTTTTATTTTTACTGGTACTTAAACATGTGCTTGCATCCAATTCTGGTCCTTTTTAAGAATTCATTTCCAGGATACACCTGTCATTTGCAAGTCCAGCATTTAATGTTGTTTCTTAAATATCATTAAGAGAGTTGAAGATGTGTCTTCTTGAACTGTTGGAATTTGGGTGGTGGTGGTAGACCGCAGTGCTGTTAGGGAGGGAGGTCCATGATTTTGGTCCAGTAACAGTGAAGAAATGGTGATATATTTCCAGGTCAGGATAGCATGCAGCTTGGAATGGTGCTTTTCCCATGTACCTACCAACGAATGGTTGAGGGGAATGAACACAGCAAGACATAAAGGCAAGCTGGATAAACCCATAAGGAGAAAAGGGATAGAAGGTAGTGCTGTTAGGTTGAGAAGAGAGGATGGGAGGACCCACATGCTGAGCGTAAATACTGGAGAAAATCAGTTGTGTGGAATGGCCTGTTTCTGAAAATAGTATGTAACTTAACTTAGGCTTGTATACCTTGCACCACTTTAAATGGGAAGTGATCTTGATTTATGCTACAGGTGGATGTGGACATTGTTTAATCAAATTTAGCACAATGTAATAACAGATGTCACTGTGGTTTTCAACAACTACTTGTCACAATTTCTCCTACTCAACAGTCTCTCATGTTCAAACAACACATCTGTGCTTCTTTTAAAAGACAATAACTATCCAAAGTTGTGTACTCTATTCTGTGCTTCCAGCAAAACTCAGGCTAAATAAAATCTAATTTAACTGAATAATATTTTTCTGTTAATTTAGTCTAGCTAATCTACAAAGCTACAAACTGCAAAGGTATCTCAGTATATATGTGTTTTCTCTGCATGTGTACAAGTGCTAAGTTACTTTCATTTTTGAGCCATTCTATAACTAGATATCTTTGCAATCTTTGCTAGACCAAAAAGTAAGAGTGCTCAAAAATATCCTGCAGTTTATGAACAAGCATGTGTACAATGTTTTAATTAACAGAATTACATGAAACTTACAGCACATGCAAGCTTCTGTCCACCTATTTCATCACACATTAACATACCCTTTTGTCTCTTTATTCTTTTATCTGCTTATCTGGCTTTCCTTTACATAGCCTTGTACTGTTTACCACAAATACACCCTATAATGTGAGTTCCTGTTCAGAGATATTAGTACATACCCTTGAGAGCAGATAGTACTTGAAACCAGGCCTCGCGGCTCACAGATGCACCATAAGAGCCCTAAATTATGAATCATGGAATCCTTACAGTGCAGATAAAGGCCATTCAGCCTATTGAGTCTGTAATGACCCTTCGAAGAGAATCCCATACCGCATTTCCCACGGCTAATCCACCTAGCCTGCACTTCCCTGGACACTATGGGTAATTTAGCATGGCCAATCCACCTAAGCTGCACAGCTTTGGACTGTGGGAAGAGACCAAGGCAACCGGCGGAAACTCACGCAGACACAGAGAGAACGTGCAAACTCCACACGGTCACTCAAGGCTGGAATCAAACCTGGGTCTCTGGCGCTGTGAGGCAGCAGTGCTAACGACTGTGCCACCACACTGCCCAGTATAATATGACACTCCTTGAAGCACTGTTTACACATATGCTGGTTCAAGCTCTAGTTGATGGCTTGCAGAGGAGCTGGAGCTAAGGACAGTGCTAACCACTGAGCCACCATGACATCCTGTTGTTTAATCAATCTGTTTGGCCACAAAAATGACACAGCTCTGGGGCATAAGGCCCTGCCGACTCTCTTTACGGTCTGTTAAAATAAACAATAAAGTATAAATTAACTAATTAAACCAAATTGGCTAGACTAGATCATTAAAGAAAGAGTAACATAAATTAAATCATCAAAGGAAATTGAGAAAACCGGCAGGTTTTGAACCTATGTCCAAAAGTGTTAACCTGAGGTCCTGGACTAATGGTCCAGTGACACTACCAAAATGCCAAAGAGGAAATAAGCCTACATCTTTATATAGTGCTCCCAGAAATTTTCGAGCCAACATGTTCAAAGATGTATTACATACCTCTGGAACAGGTGGGAGTTCAGTCTGGGCCTTTTGTTCCAGAGATATGGGCAATACTGCTGTGCCATAAAAGCCCTTGTATATGGTGCTGTAAGGTGGAGGTCTTGTCTCCACCTAACCCACAAGTAGAAAGCACGATGGTTGCAATTTTGCTATAAAGTGAACATGGCGACACACGCATTTTCTCCCAACAGCTTCAGTGAAAGGCTGATTTGGAAGAAAGATATCACTGAGATTCAAACTCAGGATCTCCCATTTACCAAGGAGGTACTTTAACCCAAAATTGGTGGTGTAGTGGACAGTGAAGAAGATTATCTCAGAGTACAATGGTACTTTGATCAGATAGGCCAACGGGCCAATGAGTGGCAGATGGAATTTAACTTAGATAAATGTGAGGTGTTGTATTTTGCTAAGGCAAACCAGGGCAGGACTTATACAATTAATGGCAGGGCCCTGGGGAGTATTGCTGAATAAAGAGACCTAGGGGTGCAGGTGCATAGTTCCTTGAAAGTGGAGTCGCAGGTAGATAGGGTGGTGAAGGCAGCATTTGGCATGCTTGCCTTCATTGTCAGACCATTGAGTAGATGACTTGGGACTTGGTAAGGCCACTTTTAGAACACTGCATACAATTCTGGTATCCCTGCTATAGGAAAGATGTTGTTAAGCTTGAGAAGATGCAGGAAAGATTTATAAGGACGTGGCTGGGACCGGAGGGTTCGAGTTACAGGGAAAAGCTGAATAGGCTTAGGCTTTTTTCCCTGGAGCACTGGAGGCTGAGGGGTGACCTTACAGAGTTTATAAAGTCATAAGGGGCATGGATAGGGTGAATAGCCAAGGTCTTTTTCTTAGGGTGGGGGAGTCTAAAACTAGAGGCATAGGTTTAAGGTGAGAGGGGAAAGATTTAAAAAAGACCTGACCGGTAACTTTTTAACAGTAGGGTGTGACATGTACGGAATGAGTTGCCAGAGGAAATGGTGGAGGCGGGTACAATTACAACACTCAAAAGGCATCTGGATGGGTACATGAAGGGTTTAGAGGGATATAGGTCAAACGCTGCGGCAAATGGGACTAGGTCAGATGGATGGGATGCCTGGTCGGCATGGACGATTTGGACTGAAGAGGCTATTTCTGTGCTGTATGACTCTATGATACTAAAACACTCTGCCATCCCATATATGCTGCTCTCACTATCAAACGTGCCTATCACCTGTGCTTTTTGAACAACATAACCAACAAAACACTAACATTTTGTTGATTCTGACTATGAAGTTTGCTGATGATCCTCTTTGAACATAGAGCCCCTCAAATGCGTGTCTGGGTAGTGAATACCTCTGAGCAAACTCATGCAGGCATATCAATATATTAGCAATGAGTATAGGTGTTAGAATGTGCCTGGTGTGTGTCACCACATAAAGACTTCTTCTAAGAGATCACTGACAATCAATTAGTTCAAAATCCAGCAGGGGGCACTCTTTGATTTCACGGTGATCAATAGTTTAATAATGAAGCAACTTTAATATTGGCTAATATCTTTGAAATTGTTATATCACATCAAAACATGCCTAAAACTTGTCTAAACAACATACTTAGTAATGCTTGGTATGAACTGGGAGGAATATTAAGCTGGAAGTTATTTATCATCTTCAGTTGCTCAACCCTCTTCCATGTCCTAACACCAAAACATGTATCTGTAGCCTGCCCTTATTCACTGAAAGTTAACATTTGCTTAAAATGCTTTTGAATTATCCAGTTGTTTGAATTGAGTGAATTAAATAAAATAGCCATGAGGCTTAATTAACACATCATTTAACCTAACAATAAATAGGCCAAACGCTGGCAAATGGGTCGAGATTACTTTAGAATATCTGGTCAGCTTGGACGAGTTGGATCAAAAGGTCTGTTTCCGTGCTGTACAACTCTGACTCTAAATAAGCATTAAAAATAGACTCCCCAAAACCATCTTTAAGAGAGTTGATCCTCGCCTACTCAAACACGAGGTGGTCTTGTGGTGCAGTATGTAGTGGCCCTGCATCTGAGTCAGAAATTCCAGGGGCAAGTTCCACTCCAGGACTTAACAGCCAAACAGGTTGACTACCAAACTGCAAATGGTTCTAATACACAATCAATGGCAGGCAGTAAGACTGGAAGCTATTCATCATCAGCCGTGTGATGAGCTCCAAATTACAACATACCTATGAAAGTACATGTTGCCACAGCAACTGAAATTCCCCGCCAGGCTGTAAAATACCACACCACACACAAACACATATCCCACTCAGATTCAGTCTAAACCTTACACTGAAAAACATGCAGCTAAATCGATGTTATACTTTGATCTGGAAATTCTTCCTTTAACTGGAAAAAAAGGTTGAATTTACTGTTTCAGTCAAAATTATTCACTAACATAAACAGATAAAGAAAGACAAAAAGCAGGTTTGCATTTCTATTGAAGTGTTGTAATGTAGGAAATGCAGCAGCCAACATTCAAGCAGCAAGCTTCCACAAAAAGATAATGAACAGATAATGCTTTATTTTTGGTGATGCTGCTTCACAAATATTAGCCAGAACTTTAAAAAGCTCCTGCCCTTCTCTTGATTATTGCCATGGGATCTTTACATCCACCCAAAAAGGGCAAGAAGGACCTTGAGTTTAATGTCTTATCTTGAAAATGGCACTTCCCGGGTGGATTCGTGGTTAGCATTTGGTGCTTTCACCACCACGGCCCGGCTTTGATTCCTGGTCAGGGAATGAGATTTTCGAGCAGCACGGTGGCTCAGTGGTTAGCACTGCTGCCTCACAGCGCCAGGAATCTGGGTTCGATTCCAGCCTTCGGCGACTGTCTGTATGGAGTCTGCACATTCTGTCAGCGTCTGTGTGGACTTCATCCAGGTTCTCAGTTTTCCTCCCACAGTCCAAAGATGTCAGAGGTTAGGTGGATTGGCCATGCTAAATTGCCCATAGTGTCTAGAGATGTGAAGGTTAGGTGGATTAGCCATGGGAAATGCAGGGTTACAGAGATAGGGTAGGAGTGTGGGTCTGGGTGGGGATGATCCTCGGAGGGTCAGTATGGAATCAATGGGCCGAATGCCTCAGTGCTGTACCAGAATTGCCTGGCTTTTTTGTGCTCAAGCTTCTGAAGGGGGTCTTGAATGTTTACACTGACAATGCAAAGAACATATGTCTGACCTTCAGTAATTGCTAAAAATCTATAAATGTAAGCTATACCTCTTTACTGATCCTCATCATACCTGCATTGAGAATGCCTGATGTTGACAACACGGAGTGGATTAAAAGTGTTCTAGTCTACACTGAAACTTCCACTATCATTCGCAAAATACCTATAAAAAAAAGTCACAGATGTTGATACAAAAAATAAGCTGACACCCTTCACTGCAAGAAGGAGGCAAAATTTTAGAATCAAGCATGGACAGAAGGAGACTAAAAATGAATACAGTATGCTGGTCAAATGCAGAAGCACACAAGCTGCAAACATTAAAGTTTCCCAATCCCTCACCAAAATAATGTCCCTTCCATTCCCACTGGCTTTTTACAAAGATCCCCACTTTTGGCCCAGTTTCTTAACCGAAAATGTCGTAACTATACCATCAGACTAATGACAACTAAGCATATGGCCGGTCCACACTGAGTATTCATATACAGGGAAGTCTGAGCTGGTATCAATGGAAAGATAGAAATAATGGCAGATTTGCATTTAAGCAGTGCCAAAGGGCATCCAAAGTACCAATCCTCTGGCAGTACAGCAATCCTTCAGCCTTGGCCTGCGATTTCTGCTCAATTCACTGGAGACGGACCTGAACTCTCAACTTTTAACCTCTCTGCAGCCAGCTGAGCGACAACTGATAAATAACAGAGCAGGCTTGTGAATCCTAACCGAAGTTTCACTTCCTGATTCAGAAACAATTGGTGCTATTAGTAAAATGTGAACAACTGCACACTGGAGATCTGGAAGTTGAACCTTGGATAAACTGTGAATGAGTGCTTTGGAGGCGGGGGGGTAGTGAACTGCACAAATTTGGATTGACCACAAATCACTCTGGAGATGAACCAAGAGAAGGATGGAAGACATGAAGTGGGGAGTAAAAGAAGGAATTCCTCTGTCAAAAGATAGAATCAAAATTATATAAAATAGTTATTTGCTTTGCATTACTGCAGCCCAAATTGTAAATGAAATAATGCTTGATAACTTTAGGTACTGTGCAATAACACTCACAAAATTCACATTGAAGTTTATGCAGAAAAAATATTTTTGAAATTTGCTTTTTAAAGCAATATTCTAGAGACCAACTAAAGGCAAAGAATCTTTGATGACACTGTCTTAATACAAAATTAGTGCCTAAAAATTGTAAATTATTCTGAACTGATACAGCACCTCAAAAAGGGAATGTTAATTTTTAGAAAAGTGTTGAATGCAGTCGTGTCCTCCATTGCTGAAGATCTATGTGTTATCAAAATGCACGTGAAAATACACTTGGTTTAAAAATAAATTGGTCTGCTTAAAAAATTATTTTCTTTTTGTCAATGCATTAACAATGCATCATGAAAACCTCAAAGAAAATGTGACTGAAAATGGTATATGAACAAACTACAATCAAAGAATCATTGAGGACTAGAGCATAAAAAAGGCCCTTCAGCCTTTGAGTCTGTGCTGATCAAAAACAACCACTAACTATTCTAATTGCATTTTCCAGCATTTGGCCCACAGCCTTGCATGCCTTGGCATCGATTTGATTTGATTTATCGTCACGTCTACCTAAGTACAGTGAAAAGCTTTGTGAGCAGTACAGGCAAATCATATTAAGCAAAGACATACAGATCATAGGGTGAAAAAGACTTAGACAGAATGAGGCATACAGGTTACACCAGACACGTGAGCAAGGCAAGATCAACATTGTTTGAAACTAGGAAGTCCATTCATCAGTCTAATAACAGTGGGGAAGAAGCTATTCTTGAACCTGCAGGTAAGTGTGTTCAAGCTTCTGTATCTTCTGTCTGACAGAAGAGGTTGGAAGAAGCAGTACCACGGTGGAATGGATCTCTGATGATGATGACAGTCTTTCTGCGGCAATGAGAGGTGTAAATGGAATCCATGAGTGGAAAGTTGGCTTCTGTGATGGTCTGGACTGTGCACACAATGTTCTGCAGTTTCTTGTGGTCCTGGGCAGAGCAGTTGCCATACCAGGCCATTATGCATCTGGATAATATGGTTTCTATGGTGTATCTGTAAAAGTTGGTGAGGATCTTTTGGACATGCCAAGCTTCCTGAGATGCCTGAGGAAGAAGAGGCATTGTTGTGCCTTCTTGAGCGTTACATCTACGTGGGAAATCCAGGACAGGTTGCCAGTTATCGTCACTCCTAGGAACCTGACACTCTTAACCTCTGCTCTGTTGATTGCATTGCAAGTATACATTTAAATACTTTTTAAATGCTATGGGGGTTTCTGCCTCTACCAAAAGGCACAAGTAAAGTTGTAATAGTCCTACCAGACCACAGGGCTGCTCTCTCATTCCAGAAATGACTGGTGGTGGTTTAACCTGAAGGTCACCTCAAACAAGAAAGATGTTGAGAAACAAAGTCCTTCATAGTAACTTCAGACAATGCAGAATTGAACCTATGCTGTTGGCATCACTCTGCATCACAAACCAACTGTCCAGCCAACTGAGCTAACTAACCACATGCCTCTACTATCCTTACAGGCAGTGAGTTCCAGACTCCCATCACCCGCTAGGTGAAAAAAATTTTCCTCACATCCCCTCACCTTAAATCTATGTCCCCAGTCACTGAACCCTCCACTAAGGAGAAAAGTTTCTTCTCATCAACCCTGTCTATACCTCACATAATTCTAGACAATTCAGTCATGCCCCCCTCAGTCTCTTCTGCTCCAATGAAAACAACCCAGTCTATCCAATCTTTCCTCATAACTAAAACTCTCTAACTCAGACAACATCCTGGTAAATCACCTCTGCACACTCTCCAGTGCAATCACATCCCTCCAATAATGTGGATTCCAGAACTGCGCACAATACACCAGCTGTGGTCTAACCAATGTCTTATGCAGTTCCAGCACAACATCTCTGCTCTTAAACTCTACGCCTTAGCTAATAAAGGCAAGCATTCCATATGCCTTCATAACGACTTGACCGGTGGTCATTCACACCAAGATCCCTCTGCTCCTCAACATTTCTCAGGGTCCTACCATTCTTCATGTATTCCCCTGCCCTGTTTGTCCTGTCCAAGTGCATCATCTCACACTTAGCCAGATTGAATTCCATTTGCCACTGATCAGCCCATTGAAATCCTCATGTAATCAAAGCGGTCTTCCTCACTATTTATCACACCACCAACTTTCATATCATCAGCAAACATACTGATCAACCAGATACAATCACTTCTATATCTTTCATATATACCACAAACAGCATAGGTCCCAACAATGATCCCGAATGAACTTCACTGGAAAGTCTTCCAGTGAAAAAAATAGCCCTTGACCATCACCCTGTGCTCCTGCCACTCAGCCATTTTTGTATTCAATTTGGCAAATTTTCTTGGATCCCACAAACTCTTACCTTTCCTATGTGTCCCATGCAGGACCTTATCAAAAGCGTTGCTTAAGTCCAAGTAGATGATGGTGAATGCATTGCACTCAACTATACACCTGGTTACCTCTTTGAAAATCAATCAAATTGGTCAGGCATTAGGTACACTTGCCTTTATTGGTCAGTGCATTGAGTACAGGCATTGGGAGGTCACGTTGCAGCTGCACAGGACATTGGTTAGGCTACTTTTGGAATACTGCATTTCATTCTGGTCTCCCTGCTATAGGAAGGATGTTATGAAACTTGAAAGGGTTCAGAAAAGATTTACAAGGACGTTGCCAGGGTTGGAGGGTTTGAGCTACAGGTAGAGGCTGAATAGGCTGTGGCTATTTTCCCTGGAGCATCAATGGCTGCCGAGTGACATTATAGAAGTTTATAAAATTATGAGGGGTGTGAATAGGGTGAATACCCAAGGTCTTTTCTCCAGGGTAGGGGAATCCAAAACAAGAGGGCATAGGTTTAAGGTGAGAGGGGTAAGATTTAAAAGGGACCGAAGGAATGAGCTGCCAGAGGAAGTGGTGGAGGCTGCTACAATGACAACATTTAAAGGCATCTGGATGGGTACAGGAATAGGAAGCATTTAGAGGGATATGGGCCAAATGTTGGCAAATGAGACGAGATTAATTTAGGCTATCTGGTTGACATGGACAAGTTGGACCGAAGGGTCTGTTTCCATACTGTACAACTCTATGATTCTATGACATTAACTCCCCTCAACAAAACCATGCTGATGATTATTACTGTCCCTCAGAATTGCTTCCAATAGTTTCTTTACCACCGAGGTTAGACTGACCGGCCTATAGTTTCCTGGTTTATCTCATGCTCCTTTTTGAACAACAGTGCCACATCAACTGTCCTCCAGTCCTCTGGTACATCTCCTGTAGCCAGGGAGGAATTGAAGATTAATGCCAAAGATTCTGCTATTTCCTCCGTTGCCTCACTCAACAGTCTGGGATATACTTCACCCCTACCATTATAACCCTGCCATTCTTCTTGCTCCCCTCTTGTGCAGCAGTCCCAGCTGTAGTGCCATGAAGTTGGCTCCCAGTGCTTTCCCTGCACAGTCCCAACAGTATCCAAAATGGTATATCAGCAAAAAGGGGAAAGACACAGGGCACCCCTCCACTACCTGCCTTCCTCTATTCTGCCTGATCATCACAGATTCCCTTTCTGCCTGGCAATCTTCACCTGCAGTGCGCACACCTCAATGAACGTGCTATCCTGACATTCTCAGCATCATGGATGCTCCCCAGTGAATTCACCTGCCACGTAAATGCCAGGCAATGATGATCTCCAATAAAAGATAATCTAACCACTTTCCCTTGACATTCACTGACGTTATCATCATTGAATCGCCTACTATCATCATCCTCGGAGGTTACCATTGACCAGAAACCCAACTCGACTCATAATATAAATACAGTGGCTACAACAGCAGGTCAGAGGCTAGGAATACTGCAGTAATGAATTCACCTCCTGACTCCCCAAAGTCTGTCCACAAGGCACAAGTCAGGAGTGTGATGGAATACTCCCCACTTGCCTGGATGGTTGCAGCCCCAACAACACTCAAGAAGCTTGATACCATCCAAAGAAGCCAATCCTGATTGGCACCACATCCACAAGCATCTGCTCCCTCCACCACTTACGCTCAGTAGCAGCAGTGTGTACTATCTACAAGATGCACTGCAGAAATTCACCAAAGATCCTTAGACAGCACCTTCCAAATCCATGACCACTTCCATCTGGAATGGGAGCAGATACATGGGAACACCACCAGTGTATGTTCCCCTGTAAGCCACTCACCAATTGACTTGAAAATACATCATCGTTCTTTTACTGTTATTGGGTCAAAATCCTGGAATTCCCTCCCTAATGGCATTGTGCGTCTACCTATGGCATGTGGACTGCAGCAGTTCAAGAAGCCAGCTCACCACCACCTTGTCAAGCGCAACTCGGGATAGACAATAAATGCTGGCTGGCCAGCCAGCGATACCTCACATCCCACAAGAGAATTTTTTAAAAACTGCAGCTTTGAAATGCAGTTGGCCAGTAGCTGAGATGCACATCCTTCCTGTACATGGCGAGGGACAAGTGAAGCTTTCATGGTTTGCAACATAGCACAGGAAGAGCATATCACCATGATTACACTTGTATTTTATCAAGAGGAGGACCGTTGGGTAAAACAAGATAGCAGCGTAAATTTTCACGTTGGTTTAGTCTGTAGTACACTTGTCTGCGTTATAATGTTACAGGTTCAAGACCCACAGCAGCAGAGATAGGAACACAAATATCCAGGCTAGCAGTCCACAGTTCAAAGGAGCAATACACTCTCGAATGGGCAGTTCAAAGGAAAATCAGGCTGTTGGAGAGTCAATAGTGAGGGAACACTGCATTGTCAGAAGGTCAACACTGTGGGAGTGTGGCACTGTTGGAGGGACAGTATTGGGAGAGAGTTGCATCATCAGAAGGGCAGTCCTAAGGAATGCTGTACTATGGAGGGATAGTACTGAAGAGGTGTTGCACTAATGGAGGGCACTATAGAGAGGGAGCTGTATTGTCAGAAGGGCATTGCTGAGGGACAGTTGCACTATCAGATAGGGTAATACTGAGGAATTGCTGCAATGCCAGAAGAGCGGTATTGAGGAAAAACTGCACTGTCATGGGCAGGACCAAGCAGAGATGCATGGCGAGAATCGCAGTACTGAAAGAGCACTGCATTGTTGGAGGAGGAATACTGAGGGAGCACTGTACTGTCAGGGGTATAGTACTGAGGGAGTGCTGCACTGTTGGATGGGCTGTATATTTCAGACGAATTTTAAGTAAAATGGTTTTGCAGGTTTCAATTTTATAACAAGACGTTGGTTACAAACATGGCATTTTAATTGGGGATCTATGCATACAATCATTAAGACTGGTAGAACAAGTTAAAACAAACCTATAAACATATACAAAATGTCAGCTTTTTAAACAGTATCATAGAGTACAAAATCCATAAAGTTTTGCAACAACATCAGTTATTGCATGCAATACAAAAAATCATTGGTCAGGCGTGCAGTATCCAACTGAGGGATACCATACTTTTGGAAGGATGTTTAGAAATTTCGGATTGTGAAGAGGAAAGTTGATGTAAAATCCCAGGGATGAAAAGTTTCAGTGAGATGGAGAGACTTGAGAAACTGGGAGTATTCTCCTGACAGCAGAGAAGGTTGGGGGAGTGCTAATAGAGGTGTCCAAAATCAAGGCTTTTCTTAGAGCTGATAATGAAAAACTGTTTCCAGCAGCAGGGGAATAGGTAATCAGAGGACACAGATTCAAGATAATAGGCAAAAGATCCAGAGGATCAGCTGAGGAGAATAAGTTTGTTGCAGCAAAATTGTTATGATCTGGAAAGCTCTGCCTGACAGGGTAGAGGAATCCAATTAAATAGCAACTTTCAAAAGTGAATTAGATATATACTGAATAAGGAACAATCTTCAGGATTGAGGAAGCAGCAGGGTACATGAGGTTTTTTAGAATTCATTTATGGAATGTCACACCAACTAGGCCAGCTTTTATTGTTCATCTCAAAATTGCCCTTGAGAAAGTGGTGGTGAGCTGTCTTCTTGAACTGCTGCAATCCTTAGTGTTGTAGCCACAGCCACTATGCCTTTAGGAAGGGATTTCCAGGATTACGACACAATGACAGTGAAGGAAAGACGATATAACTCTAAGTCAGGATGGTGTGTGTTGGATGGGAACTTACAGCCGGTCATGTTTCCATGCGTATGCTATGCTTGTCCTTCTAGGTTATGGGTGGAAACTGCATAGATCTTTCAAAGAGCTAGGACAGACACAATTGGATAAATGGCCTTATTCCATCATGCAACAGTGGAGTCACACGGCTGATATGGAAACCAATCAGTTCAATCTCAGGTCAAGCTTGTAGGAACTTCTAGGCCAACCATCTTCAGATGCCTTTTTTCCATTGCAAGCTCAGAAGTAGGGTATTTGCTGATGATTGCACAGTATTTGGGCGTACTAACAGTTCTCCAGAAATGAAACAGTGGTAGAAATATGTATGAAACATACAGGTAGTTCTACTAAAATGTGTGTTTCATTAATGCGAATTCGCTGTAACATGATTGATGAATAGTGGACGCTATTTGGATAATGCAAGCTTTCTGCTGTACAGGTATAGCAATTTTCTATAGCGGTTTCCTATAATGCGATTTTCGATGGCAATTTTCTACAGCACAAGGTCACTCAAGAATGCAACTATCACGTTATAGGAGAACTCCCTGTACAGCAAACAATATCAAATCTTTAGCTGACAAGTGGCAAGTGATAAATGCACCACACAAGTGCCAGGTAACAAGTATCTTCAACTAGTCAAAAATCTAGACACTTCTCCTTGTTCAATTACAATTGTCAAATGCCCCACATTAACATACTGAGGGTCATCATCAACTGAAAACATAAGTGGACTAACCATATAAATATTGCTGCAGTGCTGTGTGCAGTTCTGGTCACCTCACTACGGGAAGGACGTGATAGCACTAGCGGGAGTACCGAGGAGGCTCACCAGGATGTTGCCTGGGATGGAGAAACTGAGCTGTAAGGAGAGACTAGATAGGCTTGGATTGTTTTCTTCACAGCAAAGAAGACTGAGGGGTTGAAGTGTCTAATTGAGGTGTATAAGATTATGAGGGGTATGGACAGGCTGAATAGAGAACAGCTGTTCACCTTGATTAAGGGGTCAATCACGAGTAAGCATAGTTTTAGGGCAAGGGGCAGGAGATTCAGACGGGATTTGGAAAAGATCTTTTTCACTCAACGGGTGGTGGAAATCTGGAATGCACTACCAGTGAAGATAGTGGAGACCAGAAACCTTATAACTTTTAAAAAATATCTGGATGAGCACTTCAAATATCACAACATTCAAGGATATGGGACAAGTGAGGCACAGTGGCTCAGTGGTTAGCACTGCAGCCTCACAATGCCAGGGACCCAGGTTTGATCGCACCTTTGGGCAACTATCTTTGCGGAGTTTACATATTCTCTGTGTCTGCATGGGTTTCCTCCGGGTGCTCTGGTTTCCTCCCACAGTCCAAAGATGTGCAGGCTAGGTGCTTTGGCCATGCTAAATTGCCCATAGTGTCCTGGGATAGTAGGCTAGGTGGGTTAGCCATGGGAAATGCAGAGTTACAGGGCTGGGGTGGCATGCTCTTTGGAGGGTCGATGTGGACTCGATGGGCAGAGTGGCCTGTTTCCACATTGTCGGGATTCTATGAAGTGCAGGAAATTGGGAGTTTACGTCAGTGTAAACTCAATGGACCAAAGGGCCATTCTCGTGCTGTATGAATCTATGACTCTATGAAGCGCAGACCAGAGCCTCGGTATTCTGCAGCAAGCGTCATGTCGCACTTCAGTAGCACGCTTGAAATTCGGCCTTCACATTCTAGAATTCATCACAAAAGTTAAAGATTTTATCAAAGTACACAAAATCCCCCAGTTTATCCATTTTTGTTTTAAAAGCTGAGATTCAGAAAGCATGCATTTAACAAGAGTTATTACTTACAACAAATTAATGGATTCTAATAATAGATAAACAACTATGAACTCTAACCCCCTTATTAAAGTCTCCTTGTATATACACACACACAAACACGAAACATTGGTGTTATGGTGGAGAGAAAAATTACTGGAAGGGAGTTAAATGGCCCCTGTTCACAGGGTTCTTTTACTTGTCAGGACTTTCTGCTCTTCCATTTCACTTCTCCAGGTACTTTTTACTCACTTGTAGAAGACCCAGAGGGACCAGCTCACAAATTATATAGCATTTAATTAATTGGTTCAAACCAACAGTCTTTAAACAACCAGCAAAAGAAAAAAAAAACTCTGGTCTTCTTTGGGCTTCAGGTTTATTTTTACTGCAGGAGAGACACACCACCTCCTGTCAGGAGGTCCAAAGGTATCTGGCCATATCTTTCACACTCACAAGCTATTCAGCTACCCAGGACCAGGGACCCTCTAAATTTTCTTACCGGCTGTGTGGGGCTTTGAAGCCTATGTGCCGCAGTGACGTAAATGCTCTGATTGGCGTGATGACATGTATGCATAGCTGTATAGTTTAGAGACAACACTGCCCAG
This sequence comes from Rhincodon typus, assembly GCF_021869965.1. Classification (NCBI taxonomy): domain Eukaryota; kingdom Metazoa; phylum Chordata; class Chondrichthyes; order Orectolobiformes; family Rhincodontidae; genus Rhincodon; species Rhincodon typus. Next base: position 91,974,947 of record NC_063337.1, on the reverse strand, counting down.
GACTCAATCATATAGTTGTTAGCAAGCTAATGACTTCTGTCATCAACAACTGGTCACAACTCTACAAACCAGCTACTTATCACTCGCCGAAATCTCACTTTGTACACACCCTTTGGTGTCAGCCGGTCTGTAATTAGCCTCCTCACTGGTTGAACAAAGCAGCAGTGTGAACACGTGTCCAATAAGTTTCAGTAAATCACTTTTAAAATGTGTAGTAAACCCTTCCATTATACTTGGTTTTTAAAAGTCCTTTTTCCATTTCAGTCCACAATCAACAAAACAGAAAAATAAAAAGATATGGTCTTTACACAAGTGATTTCTTGAAGCAATTCGATGACCTCCGAGGTATAAACGAAGAGAAATATAATGGAATACTCTCAACTTGCCTGAGCAAATCCAGCTTCAAAAACACTCAAGAGGTTGGACACAATCCAGAACAAAGCTGTCTACTTCATCCACTGCCTTAAACATTAACTCCCCCCACCATTAATGAACAGTGGCTGCAAAGTACACCATATACATGATGCAGCAAATCACCAAGGTTCCTTCACAGTACCTTCAGAATTCATGATTTCCTTAAAAAAAAGGACATCAGGCACAAGACAGGATAGACACTGAAAGGTTGTTTCTGCAAATGAGGGGGATCTAGAACATGGGGGCATAGTCTCAGAAGATGAGGCCAATCATCTTGTAGTGAGATGAGAGAAATTTCTTCACATGATAGGTTTTAAATCTTTGGAATTCTCAAACCTAGAGCAGTGGTTCCCAACCTTTTCAAAATCAAGGCACACTTCAATGAGACAAACAATTCCATGGCACATCCACTTTTTTCATATGTGTTGATTGCTCATAAATGGCATATTTACTTAATTTACTTTGGTTACAGGCTTACTGGAAAAGTTTGCAACATAGTGCAAACAACAAGTTAAAGAAGGATCAAAAGCTGTGATCTTTCAAATCCATCAGCCTTAATGGAGTTCCCATCAACATACTGGAAGTGTTCGCTTATATCGGTGGACCCATCAATTTGCAAAGCAAATTTCCCACTCATAGCTAACTCCTCTTACAGCATCTCTTCAATATCAGCTGACATGTCATCAATTCGCCATTTAACTGTATTATCAGAGAGTGGAATTTCACTGATCTTTTTCGCAGCATTAGCTCCTACAACTTTTTTTACATGCAGGCATGATTAACGTTTTGGCATTAGTACAGGGCCTTCTTTGATTTTGCTACAAGCTCAGGCACCAGGTAACTAGCCTCATGAACTTTATCCATCAGATGTTGGACCTGCTTGGTGTTATGCTTCTTGACATGCTCTTGAAGTATTGAATATGATTGTTTGCATGAGATGGCTGCTTTGTCTGTAAATGGTATGCTAACTTACTTAATACCATCGCAGTATTCGACAACTTCTCTCTGCAGATGAGACATTCAGGTAAGGGACAATCTCCTGTCCATGAAAATCCATAGGCCACGTGGCTCTCATTATACTGTCCCTGAACAGTTCTTGCCTTCTTCACACTGGATTTCAAATGTTTCATTGACTGAATTAGAAGAATCACATCTTTTGACAAGAAGCATCTTTTTTTGAATCTGAGTCTTAGGTCAATTGCATGAGTTTAAAAAAAAGCTTCCGAAAATATTCACTTTAAAGTCTGTGTTAACATGAAAACATATTTAGGCAGGCAGGCAGGCCAGTTCAACAGTCGCTTCAATTGCGCATGTCTTTACTGTGTATACACAGTTTCTTGTCATATCAAATATATGATACGCGATCATTGCATATGCTCATATTGAATGTTTGGTCCTACACATGCACAAAACAGGCTGCATAATCAAGTGGATTTCCCTTCTCCTGGACTCACAGTAACAAATCTGCATATAAGTGGCACTAAAAGTTGGCGATGGAAGTCTATGCATGAGAGGCTCTGGAGGCCTAGAGATGCCTGGTGTCAGCAGATACTCCATTCAATAATAAACACCAAGGCTCTGAGAGAGATTGGAGGCACAGACATGACATTGACACTCAGGTAAGGCAGCGTTGCTTCCCGAAAATTTTGTAGCACACTGGTTGAAAACCACTGCCCTAGAGATAGCAAGAACTGCCGTTGTTGGAGTCAGAGACAATACAGTGTGGAGCTGGAAGAACACAGCAGGCCAGGCAGCATCAGAGGAGCAGGAAAGTTGACATTTCGGGTCAGGACCCTTCTTCAGAAATGGTGAGGGGGAAGGGAGCTTAGAAATAAATAGAGAGAGGAGGGATGGGGCTGGGGAAGGTAGGTGGGATGGTGATAGGTGAGTGCATGTAGGCAGTGGTCGGGATTGGTCAGTGGGATGAGAATGGCGGATAGGTGGGAGAGATGGACAGGTTGTGTCAGGTCAAGGAGGCGGGGATGAGAGGGAGGCTTCGACATGGGATGAAGCTGGGGGTGGGGAGATTTTAAAACTGGTCAATTCTATGTTTAGGCCATCGGGCTGTAGGCTCCCGAAGCAGAACATGAGGTGTTGCTCCTCCAGTTTGCATGTGGTGTCATTGTGACACTCGAGGAGGCCCAGGATGGACATGTCACCCAGGGAGTGGGAGGCAGAGTTAAAATGATTGGCGACCGGAAGGTGTTGTCGTTTGTCGCGTACAGAGTGCAGATGCTCTACAAAATGGTCTCCAAGTCTCTGCTGTAGAGGAGGCCACATCAGGAGCAGCGGATATAGTAGACCATGTTGGCAGATGTACAAGTGAACCCCTGTCTGATATGAAAGGTTTGTCTAGAGCCTTGAATGGAGGTAAGGGGAGAGGGGTAGGAACAGGTGTAGCACTTCTTGCGGTTGCAGGGAAACGTGCCGGGTGTGGTGATGTTAGTGGGGATTATGGAGTGGACAAGAGAATCGCGGAGTGAGCGGTCCCTATGAAAGGCAGATAGGGGTGGGGAGGGAAATATATCTCTTTGGTCTTGGGGTCGGATTGTAGGTGGCAGAAGTAGTGGAGAATGATACACTGGATGCAGAGGTTGGTGGGGCGATATGCGAGGACAAGGAGGATTCTGCCTTTATTTTTGTTGGGGAGAGGAGGTTTGAGGGCAGAAGTGCAGGAAATGCAAGAGATGCGGTTGAGGACATTTTTGATCACCGGAGGGGGGAAGTTGCAGTCCTTGAAATAGGAGTACATCTGGGATGTCAATGAGTGGAATGCTCCATCTTGGGAGCAGATGCGGCGGAGGCGGAGGAACTGGGAATAGGGGATCGCGTTCTTGCAGGAGGGCGGGAGAGAGGCAGTGTAGTCTAGGTAGCTGTGGGAGTCGGTGAGCTTGAACTAAATCTCAGTTTCGAGGCAGTTACCAGAGATGGAGATGGAGAGGTCCAGGAAGGAGAGGGAGGTGTCGGAGATTAAAGTCCAAGTTCCTGCCTCAGCCTTGAAGCTTTATAATGATCATTCAACTCATGAAGATTAATTTGGAAAATCTAAAAATTTAAACATCTTTAAACAAAGGTCAAAGTTAAGCACAACATTAGTGAAGAGAACTGCCGAAACATTAAATATCAGAATGTTGAAATGGCATTCAATAACTTGATACCCAATATTGATGGGAAATGTTTTTACACTGTATAAGCTTTAAATATTCATTTCTATCTATTTTAACACACCGTCATAGAAAATTATCAAAGTATTTTAAAGGCTGTTTGTTCTATGAGGAAAATTAAAGTGCAGTATGTTCCGATTCGCCACATTTCCTGTTGACAGTATATGGTTTATAACATAAAAATAAAAGAGTCTTGTCCATATAAGTGGTCAAAATTTTAAAGATTTGAAATCATACTTTTTTTCTCCTAATTTCCTACCATTTATAACAGGAAAAGTGCAGACAGTATATTTTCTAAAGATCACTGCAATCATATCTGAGAGTTATTCTTTGTTTTCTTGAGTAAGTGATTATTTGAAACAAGAAGCAAGTTTTCAAAAACCAAAAACCAATCTTCTATCGCAAGCTCAGCACTTCGGTACTGTTACAGAAACAGTATGAAACAGAGACAGAAATCTAAAAGCCAAATAGTAGAATTGAAAGATCTTCATTGAGTCTAATATGAGGAAGGCAGTCTATGCAACTAATCTTGAAAGAAGCTGCACAGTTCCCAACACGACCAGTGTTGAGCTCAGTTTAAGCAGTGATGACAACACTTCCGCCTCTTAACAAATGCAGCAATCTGCAAACACTTCACTACTATTTTAGAAGCCCGTGAAACGGACCGAGATCAAGGGGAAACACACATTTCCTTTACATTCAGCTACTTGTTCAAATCCGGCATCTGGACATTTTGCTGTTTTGGGCAGTCCAATTAAGGTAAGATTATCCAAAACCTTACTATATTTTAATGTGGAATGATTTGTTTAAAAGTATTCCCAATTGTAAGTTTTGCCTGGACCAACAGAAAATGACATTCAGAAAGATAAACATTGAACTGTATTTGACTGTAAGGCCTCAAGTTCCAGAACAATGATTTTTGAAAATGGCTATAGTGAAGTCCATGGTTTTAAATCAGCCCCTCAGAAACCAAGATGCTGCAGACTGCAATAGTTCATTCCAGATATGCCAACTCGTAAACTGACATGCATATTATTAATACCAGTTCACAGCAACTACTGCAATTGTAGCCTGATAAGTTCCCTGAAATTTGACTTGTTCGTTTATCAACATCTGTTCAATTAAAGTATTGATAAGGATTGGACAATTCTCTGAAGGAACCGGCACTAACACAATGGGCCCCATTACCTCCTTCTGTATTGTATCATTCCAAAAGCAGCAATGCAACATTCATATTCAATCCAATGTTGAGAGTTTAGAGTCTCTCCGGTGAATGTGTTTTCATTTCTATACTTAGTTTAATTAACATTGCTTTACAAAAGCAGTTTATATACACAATAAGAACCAGCGATCACTCACTTCACTGCGTGAGCCAAACAATCCAATGCAAAATGAATCTGTCTGACATTGCAAATCAATCTGGTTCACTTGTGGTGCTATTTTATGAAAGATAACAAGCTTTTTTAAAAATGTACTGTGAAACCCTTTCTTTGATAAGATCAGAATTATATGTCTTTTGTTTTCTATATGTTCTGTTCAATCTTCAGACAATTGCTGATTAACAAGATTAATGCTGAACCAAAGCTGGATTCATAATTCTTATCTCTTCAAATGTTACCTCAGCTCCCTCACGCAGTCATGCTTAACAGGGACCAATTCGGCAGTAGTCACTATCTGTCAGAAAATGTGGGCAACAGTTTATGGGTAATCAAATTTTCCAGTAAACAGTTGGGTGTCTAAGACTGAACCAAGTGCTCTTGCCACCACCAACAACCCTGCCACTCCAATGACCAGCTATCTAAGTAACACAGACAGAATAACACACTAACTATTACCTTAAACTGAATTTGCAAGTTACTGTTCACAGTACAAACTCAGCCCATGGAGACATCCTAGTCAAGGCGGATATGATTGGATAGTTCCACCAAACACACTGGGATACCACTGTGCTGTAAGTAACTGCGATTGACTTTACCTATTTTGTTTGCATTACATAACTATTCTACACACTCAATACTTTGCTAGAGAAATAATCCTGGAGACTTTGGTACTGTTTCAGTCATGAGTTTGAAGATTTTAATTTAAATCAACAAGAAATAATGTAGGAAGACAGTATAATCTAAATGTTGCTTTAGAGGGACTACAAGATTACAAGTTGGTGTGCTTAACAAGAGACTTCACTGTGATTATTAATTTTTGTTTTGTTTTGTTAGCTACACATTCTTCTTCCATAGATTCTGGTGTCAAATAGACTGTCTGCCGTGAATCCAGGCAAAAGGCCCGCCCTTGCTTCCATCTCATTGGCTGACAGGGTGGTGTCTGTAAATGCTCCACATAAAAATTGTGTTAACAACAGGATGTATGCTTGTAGCATTAGGTGGTTTTGCTTCGAGAACCTTCTACTTTTACAGCTGTTAATTTTGATCACCACCAATATTTGCTTTGTTACTCTGCTTTTGCTGTATTATGAACCTAGAAACAAATTGGATGATACCATTGCTGACCCAAAAACTTTGATTGTACTTCAAAGCTAATTCATTTGTTTGAAATGCTCTGATATGAACTTGGAGCATGAGGATGGATTATGACAGAGGAGCTTTTCTTACTTTAGGAAGCTTTTTGGGTTAATAAAACTGAAGTTTAATTTAGACTGAACAGGCTGGAATCCGCTGCTGTGAAAAGTGAAGCCACAATGAAGAGTGACTTGATGGAGTTCTTTAAGGTTATGAATAGGTTTTAACAGGAAACACCTGGAGAAGAGATTTCCACCTGGGGGAAGAGCAGACCGTAACTGGGGGCTATTTAAGATTGTCATAATTAATCCAATTGGGGAGTCAGGAGAAACTTCTTTAGCCAGAAGGTGAAGAGATTGTGAAACTTTCTACAATATGGAATGGTTGTGCCAACTAGCATAGATGAATTTTCAGGAAATACAAAAATCATGAGGAAGAAAGGAATAGAGGGAATTACCAATAGGTGGGATGAAGAGGAGAAGAAACAGATATGGAACAGGAACAGGAAGAGATATGTGAGAAGCATAAATGTCAGAATGGAACATTTCTTTGGCTAAGCTTTCTATATAAGAGCATTTGTGAACATTCATTTCTTTTTTGTTCCTACACCTATGCTCTAGGGCTATGAGAGTGGCAAACCAATATTCTAAACATGCAATTTGAGAACAATGACCTCGCGGATCTGCAGCCCCCGGAGTTCAGAATAGGGGCAATCATCTTTTACAGCATTCTTTTCCTAATTGGGCTGGCTGTTAACATGACCGCTATCTGGGTCTTCAGCTGCACTACCAAAAAAGGCACATCTGTCAACATATATATGACAAATGTCGCTCTGTTGGACCTCATCTTCATAATATTATTGCCTTTCCGTATGATATACTATGGGAAGAATTATTGGCCGTTTGGTGACGTCTTCTGCCGCATCAATGCTGCCCTCACTATATTTTACCCCAGCATTGCTCTGTGGCTTTTAGCCTTCATCAGTGTTGATCGTTACATGGCAGTGGTCCAACCCAAACATAGCAAGGAACTACGCCATATTGGCAAAGCTGCAGCAAGCTGTATCGGAATCTGGATAATGACCATTGTCTCTGTTTTGCCATTTATGTTTCCAAAAAATGATCCAGACAAGGTGTCAAACTTCACAACCTGCCTAAAAATGCTCGACATCATACACCTCAAAGAAGCAAACAGTGTGAACTTTATCCGGGTGATTTTCTTTTTTCTCCTGCCCCTTTTCATTATGATTGGTTGTTACTGCATCATCATCAACAGTCTTCTTAAAGGAAAAACATCTAAACTGAAGCCAAAAACTAAAGAAAAATCTATCAAAATAATTGTGACACTCATTGTTCAAGTGCTAGTTTGTTTCGTTCCCTATCATATCTGTTTTGTTTTATTATTGTTACAAAGCGGCCACACTGATTTCAATCCCTGGGCTGCCTTCACTACATTCTTGATGAATCTCAGCACTTGCCTTGACATAATTCTGTATTACATAGTGTCAAAGCACTTTCAGGCCAGAGTTATCAGTGTCATCTACTATCGGAACTATCTGCGGAGCGTACGACGGAAAAGCTTTAGAACTGGGAGCTTTCGTTCATTAAGCAACATCAACATCAGTGACATGTAAATAATGAAAGGCAATGAGACACACCTTTAATCCAAACAAGAAAATTGAAAAATATTTGCATTTATGTTGTGTCCTGTCACGTTCCATTGACTCAAAGTATGTTGCACAATGAAATGCTTTTGAAGAGGGGTGACTATAGAAATGCAATAGCGTGTCGCACCCCACACAACCACAAGAATGACCAATTTATCGGTTCTGGTGGTGCTGGTGAAAGAAAGAAAGTCAGTCAGGGCTTCAGGCAAATGTAATTCTATAAAATGCTCTGTTAAACTGCTCTCACCAAGTCTAACCTGAATAAATGCTTACACAGCTCTTGAATATTTGGTACTGAAATGATGCCTCTTTGTAATTTAACTATTTACCATCATGTTACTGGATCATCAAGTCAGAACAGGTGACATGTAACACCTACAATGCTCTCTTCAGTTCAAATCTTGAATAAATGAGCTCTCACTCAATGGCTCCTTACTGAGACTTGATCTAATATCAATGCATTGAGGGCAACAGGACAATCGCAATCTCAGTGGGACAAACCATCTATCGCCTTAAGCGATGGGATTTCAAGACTGAGAAAGAGACAGAATGATGGAAAAGAAAATTGTGTGACCATAAGACTACAAGAAATAGGAACAGGAGTAGACCATTTGTCCCCCAAGCCTACTGCAACATTCAATAAAATCATGCCTGATTCAACATTCCTCATGTCCACATTCCTGTCTTTTCCCATAACACTTGATTCCCTAACTGAACAAGATAAAATTGAAGTGTGATTTAAAGTGTAATCAAGAACAGAAAGAAATACAAAGTATGAGAAAGGAAAACTGGATTAAGCGAGCAATAGAAAATAACTTCAAAAAAATCTAAAATGTTTAGAAGTACAAGAAGAATTTATCTCTAGAAGAATGAGATTCGCCATTCTAAACTCTAAATCACATTAAGTGATTCATTAACGGTGGCTTAGTAAAAGGGTATTTGTGCAATCAATTATGACCCCTTATTTTCTGTGGCTTATTTAGCTGCAATAATTGTGCAGGTTCTTATCAATAACAAGGAGTCTGAGCGAGAGATGCTGTTTGTTAGAAGCAAACAGTATAGTAATACAAACTAAGCAGTAAGATCAAGGTTTATTATTCATATTGTTGCCTTTCATCCACTGAATTTGCTGGCTGATTTACATGTTAATAATGGCATGCATCATCAGCTCACCATTCTTTAAAGATTTGGCCCAATGTATCCTGTTATCGCCACCAGGACACAAGGGCCTGAAGGTAGTGCAGAAATTAAGATTAATCCCTAATGTAAGCGTATATATAAGAATGATATTTCGATTTTTTAGCTTAGACAGGAAGTAGGACTTAACAGAAGTGTAGAACCAAAATAATACTGGAACAGTTCTTCAAATTAAAATCAGGACTGAAGGATATGAGTTCAAACTCATACAATACAAATTTAAGGCAGATCTCAGGGGAATCTCTGCCACACAAGGACAGATCGACAGTTGTAACAGTTTTCTCAGTGGAACTGTTAAGGCGATAAAAGCTGAAACTATTTAAAAGACCACTGGTTGTTTTCATGGGGAAAGTTTGCAGTAAGGCATTGCTGGCAGGATGAAGTGTCTAAATGGCCTTTACCAACCACATAAATTTTTGATCTCACACCGATGGGTCTTTGAGAATCAGTAATTTAGTTTGAGCTCTGTTGAAGATAAACAGAAAATCCATTGGCTGCTGCTTTGCAAAAGTGAAAAATGTTGAACATTCTATTACAACAAAGATCACATTTATAATGTGTTTAACCAGGAATGTGTGATACAATTAAATTGACACTTGAATGTTCTTGCATATTTTGCAAATATACAGTACTCAAAGACTGTTAGTCAACACACGATACCAACAATTTCACAGAAAAATTCCATTTAAGAATTTGCATCACAAAGGTGATTTATTGAAAAATTATATACAGCAAGGAGGTGAATTGCACAATATTACAATTTGAAATAAGCAGAACTTAATTCAATATACTATGATACTCAATATCCTACCTATATCTCAGCTCCATTTTGGGACACAAAGAAAAATGCATCAATATTTTGCAATGTGTCCATCATCAGCGACGTCATAGATTTCAGAGCTATAATAAATTCAAGGAGCATCATTTCTAGAGTCATTTAAAGAATGACTGCATTTATATAACACCTTTCACAAAGTTGCAATGCCCTAATGTACTCCGTAGTCACAGAAGTTTATGTGAAGAACAGTCACTGGTATAGTATAGGAAACATGGTAGCTCATTTGCCACTAACATTAAGTCCAGAACTGCAGTCAGCACCCAGGAACCCAGCAGGAAAGACGATAATGAAGAAATAATAGGAAGGCCACACAAATAGCAATATAATAAATTACCTGATAATCTGCTTTAGTGATGATGGTTAAGGATAAATTATGGGTTTGCATACCAGAGAGAACTTCTTTGAAATAATCTCATTGAATCTTTTAACATTCATTCTGCAAGACTGATAGGCCCTTGGCCCTAATATCCATCTAAAGTTAAATATGACCAAAACTGTATGCCTTTTATCAAAAATCATGATGAGCTCTTTAATGGGTGGCACGGTGGCCCAGTGGTTAGCACTGCTGCCTCACAGAACCAGGGACCCGGGTTTCTGTGTGGAGTTTGCACGTGCTCCCCGTGTCTGCATAGGTTTCCTCCTTGTGCTCCAGTTTCCTCCCACAGTCCAATGATGTGCAGGTTAGGTGGATTGACAATGCTAAACTGCCTGTAGTGTTCAAGGATGTGTAGATTAGGTGTGTGATAGGGGGATGGGTCTGGGTGGGATGTTCTGCGGGTAGGTGTGGACTTGTTGGGCCGAAGGGCCTGTTTCCACACTGTAGGGATTCTATGATTCTATGTTCACCTGTACAAGCCTTGGCTTAACACTTGAAGAATCAGCAGTAGTTCAATGGGTAGCACTTGTACCTGAAGTTTCAAGTACCACTCCAGAAAGTTGAACACAAAATTCTGAACTGGCAATCCCAATGCAGTACTGAGCACTGTTGGGTGTTGAGAGATTCAGTTGTGACCCTGTTTGACCCTACACATGGATATAAAAGAATCCCATGGACATTGTAAAGAAGAGCAATGGAAATCCTGACTGGATTTCTCAGCCAGCATCGTCACTAAAACACACTATCTTCCCATTAACTTGCTGCTGTTGTGGGCTAATTCACTGTTGCATTTTTTACATTACAACAGTGACTACATTTCACAAGGTTGTAAAGAACTTTGGAACATCTTAAGGTAGCAAAAGATGCTATATAAATGCAAATCTTTCTTTAAAATCTCATCTAAAACCCAGCAATACAACACTCACAACAACACAAGAGATAGGAGCTGGCCTAGTGTTTATTACTTGAGCCTTCTCCACCATTATCCCCCAGCTCCCTTGACTCCCAAAATGTATCAATCTCGGGCTTAAAAATACTTAGCAACTGCGCACCCATAAACTCTCTGTAATAGAGAATTCTAAACTTTCAAAATTGCTCCTCATCTTCTCACCTGGCCTTATTTTGTTAGATTTTGCCCCTCTAATTCTGGACCCCATGTTTATTACACTTGTGTCAGGTGAGATTACTTGCTTAGATCTTGAAGTAGACTAGGGAAGTGGGAATCAGGTGAAAAGAACGCAGAAGTAGCTTGTAATTTCCATGGAACAAAATAAAACAACAAATTAGTATTAACTTACAAACCAGATGGCAAGATGTTCACAGACATGTCAAGTGTATGGTGCAGGGCTTCCACTAACACTAAGTCCATAACTGCAGACAGCACCCAGGAACCCAGGAGGAAAGACTATAATGAAGAAACAATATTCAATGTTGCCAACTGATAATTAACACAAATAATTAATTACGGTCAGAACAGCACAACACTTTTCAAGTTTGACTTGCAAACTCACAGCATGGCAACAGTGCACGCTACCTACATTCTTATGAATCTTTATGATTTTCAAGTTGCACTGCAACAACCTTCCAAATTTTTTTGACAGCACCTTCTAAGCCTGTACTTTTAATCCTGAAAAATTATGACACTTCCTCACTAACAGTACTACAGTGTGCCTGCACGACACAGACTGCATTAGTTAAAGGGATTGCTCATAATCACCTTCTCAAGGACAATTAGGGATGCAGGACAAACGCTGGCTTTGTCAGTGATACCCAGATCCCAATTTTTGTTTTAAAAAGTACCAAATTATTTCCTGCAATTAAGGTAACAAACCACTACAATTCACAAAATGTGTGTGGAAAGAAAAGGTGAAAGATTTTTTTTTTAAAAACTTGCATATTTATCTACTTTGTGTTTTTTCATTCATTCCCGAAATGTGGGCGTCCTCACCAGCACCTCATTTTCCACTTGGGGACCCTGCAGCTTTCTGGACTGGCTATCCAGTTCAATTAAGCTCTACTATATCCTTACCTCAACCCCCACAAACCAGGCCTTGTTATCACATAGTCTGCTATTATACACCACCCATTGTTACCCATTAACAGTCCCTATTAACAGCTATTCACCCTCCCAGCTGGATTCTTCTCTGCTCCTTTGTCTGTCTAAATGTTCTTCCTTCTTTTTGGGCTCTATCCCCACCTATGGTTTACTGCTTACCCCCTGCCCCTACCCTATCATCTGCATATAAACCTACATTTTCCAAGCTACCATCAGTTCCGAGGAAGAGTCACTTGACCTGAAATGTTAACTCTGATTTCTCTCCACATTTGCTGCCTGACCTGCTGAGCTTTTCCAGCAATTTCTAATTTTGCCAGCAATTATTACCCACACATAGTTGCTCTTGATCTAAGTGGCTTGCTAGGGCCATCCCAAAGGGTAGTTAAGAACCTGAGTTAATCATTTTGCTGTGGTCTGGGCTCACACATAAATCAGATCTGGTAAGGTGACAGATTTCCTCCCTAAAGGACATTGGTGAAGCAGATGCATTTTTACAATAATTGGCAATGGTCACTATTAGGCTAGCTTTAATTCCAGATTTTTATTGAATTACAATTTCACCAAACCATGTCCCAAGAATAAGAGCCTAGATAGCCCAATGACATTACCACTTTATCACTGTCTATTCAATAGCTTCAACACATCAAGAAGCCTGAATGTGCAAAATGGGATGTATACAAAGAATTCTTTCTAGTGAATTAACGTATCAGTGAGCTCAACTATCAGTAACCCAGGCCAATTTTTCTCTGTTTCAGAGATAGTAGGAACTGCAGATGCTGGAGAATCTGAGATAACAAGGTGTAGAGCTGGATGAACACAGCAGGCCAAGCAGCATCATAGGAGCAGGAAAGCTGATGTTTCGGGCCGAGACCCTTCTTCAGAAATGGGGGAGGGGAAGGGGGTTCTGAAATAAAAAGAGAGAGAGGGGGAGGTGGATAGAAGATGGATAGAGGAGAAGATAGGTGGAGAGGAGACAGACAGGTCAAAGAGGCGGGGATGGAGCCAGTAAAGGTGACTGTAGGTGGGGAGTTAGGGAGGGGATAGGTCAGTCCAGCGAGGATGGACAGGTCAAGGGGGCGGGATGAGGCTACTAGGTAGGAGATGGGGTTGGGGCTTGAGGTGGGAGGAGGGGATAGGTGGGAGGAAGAACAGGTTGGGGAGGCGGGGACGAGCTGGGTTGGTTTTGGGATGCGGTAGGGGGAGGGGAGATTTTGAAGCTTGTGAAGTCCACATTGATACCATTGGGTTGCAGGGTTCCCAAGCGGAAATTGAGGTGCTGTTCCTGCAACCTTCGGTTGGCATCATCGTGGCACGGCAGGAGGCCCAGGATGGACATATCATCTAAGGATTGGGAGGGGGAATTGAAATGGTTCACGACTGGGAGGTGCAGTTGTTTATTGTGAACCGAGCGTAGGTGTTTCACAAAACGGTCCCCGAGCCTCTGCTTGGTTTCCCCAATGTAGAGGAGGCCACAACGGGAACAGCGGATACAGTATACTACATTAGCAGATGTGCAGGTGAACATCTGCTTGATGTGGAAAGTCTTCTTGGGGCCTGGGATGGGGGGTTGAGGGGGGAGGTGTAGCACTTCCTGCAGTTGCAGGGAAAAGTACCGGGTGTGGTGGGGCTGGAGGGGAGTGCGGAGCGGACAAGGGAGTCACGGAGAGAGTCGTCCCTCCGGAAAGCAGATAAGGGTGGGAGGGAAAAATGTCTTTGGTGGTGGGGTCGGATTGGACTTGGATTGGGCGTTTTTGCAGGACCATCCCCTATTCCCAATTCCTTCGCCTCCGCCATATCTGCTCCCAGGATGAGGCATTCCACTCCCAAACATCTCAGATGTCCTCGTTTTTCAAGGATGGCAACTTGCCCCCCTCAGTGGTCGAGAACGCCCGCATTTCTCGCAACTCATCCCTCATACCCCCTCCCCACAATAACAACCAAAACAGAATCCCCCTCATCCTCACATACCTCCCCACCAACCTCCGGATCCAATGCATCATCCTCCAACACTTCCGCCATCTGCAATCCGACCCTACCACCAAAGACATTTTTCCCTCCCAACCCTTATCTGTCTTCTCTCCACCCATCTTCTCCTCCACCCATCTTCTATCCGCCTCCCCCTCTCTCCCTATTTATTTCAGAACCCCCTTTCCCTCCCCCATTTCTGAAAAAGGGTCTAGGCCCGAAACGTCAGCTTTCCTGCTCCTCTGATGCTGCTTGGCCTGCTGTGTTCATCCAGCTTTACACCTTGTTATCTCAATTTTTCTCTGTTTCCTGTTTGAACGTGCGAAATATAGTACTGTAGCTGCCACGCCACTGTTTCACCTTGTGCTAATTTTGACGTTTTACAGTTTTCACATGTTCTACACATCTTGTTATCAGTCTATTCAAATGTTTCTTGAGCATGAAACAACAGAATGTGTAGGACTGTAACTTTTTCAGAAATGTCACAGCAACTGACACACTATTTATTTTCATTGACTTGATGTGAGGCAATGGAATTTTTTTTTTGGCAACATGATCTCTCTGATCATACACAACGTGCTCTGTTCCATTGCACCCCAACAATATACCTTAACATGTTCCTCAGAACTCATTCTATACTGTGACATTTCCAGTCAGTGGCTAACCCCATCTCCTAGTTTCAGCAAATCATAAAGAACCTACGTTTATATTGCACCTTTTAACGCACTAAAACATCCCAAGATGCTACAGGGATTATAATCAAATAAAACTTTGATACCAAGTCATACGAGGCCAGATTATGACAGGTGACCATAAACTTAGTCAAAGGGGTAGATTTTAAAGAGTGTCTTAGAGGAAGAGAGAGATATGGAGTGGGTTAGTGATGGAATTCCAAAACCTGGAATCTCAGCAACTGAAATCAGGTCTGCCAACAGTGGAGTGATTAATATTGGCGATTCACAGGAAATCAGAACTGGAGAAACGCAGAGGTCTTAGAGGGTTGTTGGCTGGGGGAAGTTACAGAGATAGGAAGGAGAAAAGCCAGAGAGGATTTGGAAACAAGGATGAGCATTTCAAAAATAAATCTGTGACAGACTTGGAGTCAGCATGCATGAAGGCCACTGGGTTAACAGGACTTGGTCTGAGAATAAGAGCAGCAGGTTTGGCTGAACCCCAGTCAGTGGAAGGTGAAAAACGTTTCTATCCAAGTTTCAGAATGAGGAAACTAGACAAGATACAAAGCATTCTAATTTACGTTGATGATACAAATAAACTGAAGTTTAAATAAATGATACATACTGCAAATTTTCGGCTACCATATCTTCTTTCAAATATTCTAAAATTGTATATTAGAAGGCAACTGCAGAATAAGTCTTTTAGGTCGAGGTAAATAATCCTAGCAGAGATGACTCTCCATGCCTGAAAGAGATCAAAAATCAGAAATTTAAGATAATAATCATATCTAAGATTAGGCAATCAATGCTTTTATGGAGACCACCTACTCTATGTGACCTCCTAAACAAAGTTTGATCATTTAGGGGAGTCAGAAAGAAATGTTACAAATCTAGTTATTTCCTTAAGACTGATTCTGGCCTTTTCTGAATCCCAATTTCAATTACTCTGCCATTGACGGCCCTGCCTCTCGCTGCCTCGACCCTCCAACTCCACTTTCATTTGGTTCTCTCCTTCTTTTCCCACGATTCCCTGTAGTTGCTGGTGGCAATGCTTGTAACTTGTTATTTCAATTGGTGAAACAGGTGATTTTGTGGTGAATCTTTCAAAAAAATAACCCATGTTCGTTTCCCTCAGTGCAGAGGCGAGTGGGCAGGTCAGAGGAGCTCTTTGTGGGCCTGGCTAAGGTAGCCATCAACAGGTCCAGGCAGTACCCCACTGCCCACTCCACTTCTTTGACTATGTTCAAGTTCTTACAGAAGGAGTAATGCAGTCTCCGTCAATACCCTTGAGGCCTTCAGAGTAAAGTAGGCATCGGTGGAAGGGAATGGGGTGGCTGGAGTGCATTATCTCCCATTCCAACTCTATTTTAATTTAATGGGCAGTGCTTGCAAATTGTTGATTGTTTTAATTTGTTAGCTGGGTGATTTGCAGTTGGGTTTAAAAGAAAACACTCAAATTTATGATTTGACGGAGGGTTTTAAATAAGCAGCTGTTGTGGTACAGTGGTAATGTTTCTACTTATGGGGTAGGAGGCAAAATAAAAACCTGAGTTGTGCACGTGATATCCACCAGCACTCTCGAAACTTTTAGAGAGAGTTGGCACCATGGTGGCTGGAGTGCATTATCACCCCCCAACACTTTTGATTGAGCTCCCCCTTCATTTTCCCAACCTTTCACTATTGTTATTATTGTTGTTGCACTGCTTCTTGTGGGCAATGCTGTAGTTTACTTGTACTGCAACAGCTGTAATTTACTTGTTTATTGGGTTAATTGGGTGATTTGATGGTAGACTTTTTTCAAAATAAATAAATAGACTGGGTTTCTTATTTGCTTAATTAGTTAACTGGGTGATGTAGAGGTTTTTTTTTTCCAAAATGAAGACAGACCTGAATTCTTCCCCAGTGAGGAGTTGTGTTCTGGGTAGACAAAGTGTTCAGAAACATACAAGATAGGAGTAGGCCATTTGATCGCTGGAGCTTGCTCCACCACTCAATATCGTCATGGCTGATCATCAAGCACAATACACTAATCCCACCCTCTCCTATATCCTTTTGATCCCTTCAGCTACAAGAGCTATGTCTAGCAACCTTCTTGAGAACATAATGTTTTGGCCTCAACCACTTTCTGTGGTAGTGAATTCCATAGGCTCAGCACTCTCTGGGTGAAGCAATTACTCATCTCAGTCCTACAAGGTTTACCCTTTATCTTTAAACTGTGACACCTGGTTCAGGATTCCCCCACCATTGGAAACATCCTCCTGCAACTAACCTGTCCTGTTAGTCAAGTCCTGTTAGAATTTTATAGCTGTCTATGAGATTCCCCCCTCATTCTTCTAAATGCTAGTGAATGCAATACTAACCGATTCAATCTCTCCTCATGCATCAGTCCTGCCATCCCAGGAATCAATTTAGTAAACCTTCGTTGCACTCCCGCTACAGCAAGAACATCCTTAGGAGACCAAATAAAGGACCAGATAAGAGACCACATAAGGAGACCAAAACTGCACACATTTCAGGTGTGGCGTCACCAATGCCCTATATAATTGCAGCAAGACATCCTTGTTACTCTACTTGAAACTTCTTGCTATCAAGGCCAACAATTTACTTTTTTAAAAACTGTCTATTGCATCTGCATGCTTACTTTCAGCAACTGATGCACGAGGACACTCATTTCCTGTTATCAATTTACAGCCATTCAAATCATAATCTGCCTTCCTATTTTTGCTAAGTGAATAACCTCACATTTATCCACATTATACAGCACCTGCCATGCATTTAGCCACTCACTCAGCCTGTCCAAATCACATTACAACATCTCTGCATCATCTCAATGCAAACACCTCAATTAGCTTTGTATCATCTGCAAACTTCGAAGTATTACATTTAGTTTCCTCATCTAAATCATTAACGTATATTAGCTGGATTAGCTGGAGTCCTCATACCTATCCCTGCAGTATCCCACTGGTCTCTGCTTGCTATTCTTTTTTTCTTTCTGCCTATCTCAATACATTATCCCCAGTCCCTTGTGCTTTAATTTTATTTTCTTATGCAGAAATTTTGTCAAAAGCTTTCTGCAAGTCCAGATTAACCACATCCACTGATTCACCTGATCAACTGTACTAGTTACATCCTCAACGAATTCCAGTAAATTTGTCATGCATGATTTCCCTTTTGTAAATCCATACTGTGTCTGATTCTACCACTGTTTTCTAAGTGCTCTGCCATAAAATCTTTGATAATGGACTCTAGCATCTTCTCACTACCAACGTCAGATTCACTGGTCTGTGATTCTCTCCCTACCTCCCTTTTTAAAGAAATGAAGGTCGAAACTAATATTTGTGCTGAACTATAGATTGACAATAAAACCCTTCTAAATCTCAAAAAATTTTTTGTGCCTAATTCAACATATGAATGTCGATCTGTTAACCTGGAGGAAGGAAAGGGAAAAAGAGAAAGGAGGTAGAGAAAACAGGGGAGGGAGCAAGAAGACAAGATGGAGGAATAGAATGGGGAGAGAAGACAGAGTGGAAGAGGAGGAAGGAGGCAAGGATGATGGACCAATTGGTTTTGTTCCTGCCTTGAAATTTTTGTACTCATTATTCCTGGTTGGACAAATCTACTTTACCAAGTAGTAATTTTGGAGTTTTCATGGGGTGTTAAATATTTTTGAGGATGATCTTGATAAGTGAGATGTACCTAAAAGAAAGGAGGCTCACCTGGGATATAAAAACCAGCAGAGGTCCCAAAAGACCAATTTTGGCACTATACAGGACATTTTATGAAACACACAATAGGCACAAAATTTCTTGCTCCTCACCCAAATTGATTGTTGGATAACATGGTGAGTCACCTAATTTTGTAAACTATTCAGCAGAAGGCCAGCTAGTCTCTTATACTCCCAACTTGCATTCTAAAGCATCAATTTAACCAGATATCCAAACCAAACGGGGGAAGTTGTTTTAATTTTACATCCTGATGTGCGGCAGCAAACTTGTGCATTAACGCACTAGCTCTCCAGACTATGGTTTTATGTAATACTAATTTGAAGGAAATATAATAATTTCATCAATTAAAAGAATAGTTGTTTGGAATAGAGATGTCCATACACAGAAAAATGCAATTATTCACATTTGCCATTAGGCTTTACTAATAAAGACAGAATTACCTTCAATAAATATAATTTTATAATTTTACATCATGGGCTGAAGGGCCTCTACTGCGCACACTGTTCTATAATATATTCTTGAATAAAAATAAATTCAGTGCAAACTTTAGGTGTTAGACAATTTCTGAAATTGTAAAAATGAAAAATCATCAAATCCACCTGCTATGTTATCACCACACCATCATTCCTTTCTAGGGCAAATACAGTGTAAACAAATTATTTATTTTCAACGACATTTATACTGCACTTCTCAAAACTTTAGGCTGTCCCAAAGTGCTTCACAGCCAATGAATTATTTGTGAAGTATTGACGTTGGTGTAACATACGTGATGTAACAACCAACTGTGCATAATGAGGTCCAGCAAATGGTAATGAGATAATTTGTTATAATAATATTGGTTAAGGTACAAAGTTTGCACGCTTTTCAAAATAGTGTTGTGGGATCTTTCACATCTATCTGAGGCGATGGACTTGTTCCTAGGTTTAAAATCTCATCAAAAGACAATGCCTTAACAGAGCAGCATTCCCTCAGCACTGCACTAAGAGTCTTCTCTTAGGTTGTGGGTTTAAGTATCTGGTGTGCAACTTTAACCAATTACTTTCTAAATAATAACAAGCTGCATTTGTACAGTTTATGGAAAATGCCCCTAAATAACTTCACAGGAATTTCAGCAGACAAAAACCAACAAAATAACAAAAAAATCATTCCTCATCACGCCTGCCCATTGGCCAAATAAGACTCCATGTTACCTGAACTTCCATGCTCAATGTATTCCAATTTTTGTTTTAAATCAATCTGTCTAGTAATTTGAATATAAGATAATGAATCTGCACTACCGAGTGACAGGCTGATGTTTCACTTTAGGATTCAAAATGGTCAAAAATATTTGGCACGTTATGATATAAGTTGAGTCCATCAATTAAGATAAAGCTTTTCTCACATTTACCCACAGAATGTATGCCATCAATTATTAAGTTTAAGTGACATTCATACATTACACACTCTAGCAGGATGCCATAATATTCAAGTTGGCTGTTTATCCAACATTTGATAGCCAAAACTAAGCAGGTGAGGTGGACAAACTCACACTGACATCTGTTTTAGGTAAAATATTTATTTTGATACCAATCATTAGGCTTTATAATTTAAGTCATGGTGTACAGGAAGTTTTTGATACACGATTATCTTTGATTTCTCTTTGAAATCATTCATATTTTTAATTTCAAAAATTCTTATTCAATATTAAAGAATCACACATTCATTCTGCCCAACATGCTCTTTGGAAAAGTTATCCAATCAGTCCCACTCCCCAGCTCTTTGTTTATAGCCGTGTAAAGGGTTCCAGCTTCTAGTTCTTTTGCCAATTGCCTTAAATCTGCTTTCCTGCTCCTCTGATGCTGCCTGGCCTGCTGTGTTCCTCCAGCTCCACACTGTGTTATCTCTGACTCCAGCATCGGCAGTTCTTGCCATCTCTGCCTTAAATCTGTGTACTTTGGTTACCAAGTCTTCTGCCACTTGAAATGGTTTCTCCTTACTTATTCTATCAAAACTCTTCATCAATTTTGAATACTTCTATCAAACTCCTGTTTCAATAAAGCTCTGACTACGTGCTCAATAGGTCAGTGATTTTCAAATATTTTTGCTTGAAAAATCCCCTTCTGAAATGGATTAGTAATTATGAATCCATCCATCTAATTTGTAACACTACGTAGTTATGAAATGAAAATGCAGCTTGTTAAAAAAAATTGATACATCTTTTAAGAAAGCAGGGATTTACCTGCACGTTATTCCAACATTCCTCCACTCCAGCTTCCTGGCTTGATGCTATAGATGGAGTAGTCACACTCCACTCCCACTTGCACCTTATTTTTCAGCATCTCAGAAGTCTCCATGGACCTCAGTTTCAGAACTACGACAGTCAAAGTACTGTTCAATAAGACATCACAGAACTTACCTGTTGATCTTGTTTTATTGCTTGTAGGTTATAGATGAAGTACTGTTGGTATTGCTGAAGAGGTACAGTTAAAACAAAGGCCAGTGTACTTAAGATCACCATAAGACTCTTGGATAGGGGGGCTTTATCTGTAAAATAGAAAGAAAAGAATTGAAAGTGCAATATAAAGAAGGATATTTCATAAGAGATAGTTCTTTTACCCATTCTCTAATTGATAGAATTTATCATAAAAATTCCCCTAACCAAGTATGAGTGTAACTCATTATATTTGCTTGTATCAACATGTTAGCAACAAATATCTCAACACTGACAGCCCATAAAAAGTATAGGGCATTCATTTACAGCAAAGAAACAGGCCATTCCATTAAACTGATGTATGCTAGTGTTTATGCTCCATACGAGATTCTTGCCAGCCCTGCTCATTTCACCCTATCAGCATAACAGAAGAAAGCACAGCATAAAATGTGGTTGCTCAGTTTGAATCAGTGCTGGCTCTTCTGAAAAGCAAACCAATTAGTCGCAATCTCCCATGTACTTGCAATTTTTTACCTTGTCCATCTGGCCCTTGCTTTCTCATTTACCTAACTTCTATCCTCTTATATGCACCTAATCTACTGTCATACCTGCTCCATGAGGTGAGGAGTTCCATATTTCACCACTCTCTGCATAAAAGAGGTTTCTTCTCCACTCCCTGTTGGATTTTCTCTGATGATGATTTTATATTTATGGCCTCTGGCTTTGATCTCATTCTCCAGCACACCTGTTTCCCTGCATCTTTTGTTTCCAAGAATTTCAGCATTTTATGGACCTCTATCAAGTTATCCCTCAGCTTTCTCTTTTTTGGAGAAAAAGACCCAAGACTGTTCAATTCTTTCCACTTGACAGGTTACTTAAAACTAACAAAAAGCATTACACCATCCTACTCATCCCCACAGAGGAAATCAGAAATACATTTAGGTCAGAGTGTCATTTATACCTGAGACAGAAGAATTAAGTATTCAACACACTTCATGACTTAAGCACAGGAGGCTAGGCTGACACTCCAGTTCCAAAAACAAAGGAAAGCTGCATCGTTGGAGGTAACATCTTTTACAAGGTCCGATTTTCTCCCTCAAGTATAACATACATGTGAATATTGATCAATTCACCATTCTTCACTGTTAGTTAAATCATTTAATTGACTTGCTCAGAACTCAAATTACCTTGAAATGCAAAAATGTGGTCTGAATTAAACTACATGACCTGTGCAAGAATACTGCCAGCTTCCTAAGACTCCTCTGCTTTGCAGTAGAACACTATATATGCCAAACTGTTCAAGCTTGGAAATATACTTATGCAAATTTAAGAGTATTTAAGAAGTTCTAGCTTTCTGTAATCACTACTAACTTTAAATATTGGAAAGCCTAAAATATGTACGTATTTACATTAGCAGGGGAATCATTACCAGCTGCAACAAGTACAGTGAAATTATAAGGACTTATGCTTACTTTAAAGTTTGCTATCAGAGTGAATTACTCTGTAAGCTAACCAGATGAATTAATTGATGATAACTTTAAAAGTTGACAGGGTACATAGAAAGAAACTATTTCCTCTGGTGGGTATTGAGAATAGGACTGAAGTCAACAGGACAGGACATAGGATTATAACCTTAAAATGTGAGCCAGGCTGTTCCAGGATGATGTCAAGAAACCCTTCATACCAAAGGTAATGGTGATCTGAAATTCTTATTCCCTAAAAAGCTGCTGAGGGTCAGGTGTCGAACTTTAGAGCTGGTCTAAAACTGCTTTATGTGGCTCAGAGTTAAATATTGTCTGCTCATGCTCTGTGAAGTGTACTGGGACATTTATCTACATTAAAGGTGTTATATAATGCAAGCTAGCAGAAATTGGTGACATTATCTGATATCTTGGAACTCCAAAAAAATGTAATGAAGTGGAATATTTCTATCTTAAGGGGTCAAATGTATTTTATTCCTTTGTTTTACACATCAATCCTGTTCCCAATCCCCACCGGAGGAAATAGGGTAAATAAACAGAAACTTTAAACTTCTTAAATTATTATCAATTAGTTCACCTGGTTAGCTAATTGAATACGGACAAAAAGTTTGGTCAAAGAGGTAGATTTTAAGAGTTGATTTAAGGTAGAAAGGTGGAGAGATTTAGGAAGGAAATTTTGCGGCTTGGGCCATTGGTAGCTGAAGGCATGGCTGCCAATGATGGAGCAATTCCAATCAGGGACGTGAAAAAGACTAGAATTGAACAAGTGCAGCTATCTCAGAGGGTTGTAGGGTCGGAGGAAATAACAGAGATAGGGAAGGTACAAGTTCATGGAAGGAACGAAACACAACAATACGAATTTTAAAACTGTGGTACTGCCAAACCAGGAAACAATGTAGGTCAGCAAGAACTGGAGTGAAGAGTGAACAGGACTTTTATTTGGTCACACATAGCACTAAATCACAATACTGAACTAGAGATGATACTGTGTTGAAGATCAGGTACAAAATTAAAAGTTGTTATCCAATAATTGCAAAGTTAAGACTTATTGGTTTTAAGAAGTCTAGTAACCGATTAAAACTAAATTCCACACATATTATGGAGTTTAATTTTTGAATTTTGAACTAATAATAAAACATTGCATTGTCTCTCTGCAAGTGACTATACTGGTTTCTTTCACATTGTGCCCACGCAGTAAAAGGAGGGGTCCTCAGTTTTGTCCCTTATCTCTACAATGAAGGAACTGCATCTCAACTGGTTGGGAATAGTTCACAATTTAGTATTGTCCATTTTGTGAAATGGTTGTTCAACATATTGCCAATATCGATAACAGCAAGCAGCAAAACTCTTCAATTCCATGGGCATCACACAGGGCCCAATTCTGTCCTCACCCTAAGTTCAAAACACAAATGGGTCCACTCTGGGTTACTAGAGAAAATGTCCATGTGACATGTGAACATTCAGCCCACTGAGTCTGCTCCACCATTCAACGAGATCATGGCTGATCTGATAATCTTCATTTCCACTTGTCTGCCTTACCACCTTAACCCTTGATTCCTTTACTGATTAAAAACCTATCTCAGCCTTGAATACATGTAATGACCCACACTCTACAGTCCTCTATGGTATAGAATTCCATAGATTCACTATTCTCTGAGAGAAGAAATTCCTCCTCATTTCTGACTGAAATAGACAACCCTTTACTCTGAGTTTATAACCTCTGGTCATAGTCTCTGCCACAAGGGGAAACAACTTCCTTACATCTATCCTGTCAAGCCACTAAGAACCTTATATGTTTCAATAAAGTCTACTCTTTTTTTCTAAACTCCAAAGATTACAAATCCAACCCTCTCACCTTCTGCTCCCTCCATATCCAAAATCAGCCGAGTGAACTTTCTCTGAACTGTGTCCAATGCCCGTATATCTTTCATTAGATAAGGGAGCCAAAACAGTTCATCGTATTCAGGTTGCGGTCTGATTAGTGCCTTGTATAGTTTTAGCAAGAACTCCCCATTTCTAGACTCCATTGTTTTTGAAATAAAGGTCAACATTCCGTTTGCCTTTCTAATTACCCACTGAACGTACATGATAGCTTTTTGTGATTCATGCATGAAGACCCCAAACCCCTCTGTACTGCAGCTTCCTGCAGTCTTTCCCCGTTTAAGTAATATTCAGCTCTTCTATGCTTTCTGCCATAGACACACATTTTTCCAAATGTTATTCCAACTACCAAGTTTTTTCCCCACTCAATTACCACGTCTATATCCCTCTGTAGGCTCTTTGTGCCATTCTCATTACTTGCTTTTCCACCTATTTTTGCGTCATTGGCAATAGTACATGCACTTCTGTCATCCAAGTAGTTAACATATTTTGTAAATAACTGTGGCATTCCACATATAGCTACATGTTTCCATCCTGAAATTTGGTGTAATTGGTTTAATCAATTTAATTTCAAAATCATATAGAGAGATACAGGCCATAGTGCATAATAAAACCTCAAAAACAAATTTTGATTTAAATTTTAGGTTTTATTTTCTTTCATTATAATTCCCCTTCTTTGTGGGCTGTCTCTTATTTATTTAGCTTAATTTGGTTTCATTGGTTAAGTAAAATAGTATAAAAAGAAATTGCCCTGGCCTGACAAAGTGGTAGGAAGCAGACATATATAACGCTGTATATTATAATAAACCCATTATCAGGAAAGGTATTACTGCCTGATTTAATACTTCTTTAACTGGCTTGGAATTAACTTAACAGAGTCAAGATTGTTGCCATCTGATCCAGAAATGATGCCACCCCTAAGTCGACTGTGGTGGCCTATATAGCAATGTCAAAGTCATTCTATCTATTAATGGTTCCTCTTGCAAATCTCATCGACTTTAAACGTACAAGTGCATTTGTGCATAAGCTACAAATTTATATATTTTTACTGTGTGCATGCGATCGTTGTTCCACATTAATCAAAAATTAAAAAGAAACTTTAAAGATTTGAAATTAAGACACAGTAAACAACAAACTGATTATATATATTAATTATATATTATTAAAACATTTAATGAATGCTTTTAAATGTGCAGCAA
Organism: Rhincodon typus; assembly: GCF_021869965.1. Classification (NCBI taxonomy): domain Eukaryota; kingdom Metazoa; phylum Chordata; class Chondrichthyes; order Orectolobiformes; family Rhincodontidae; genus Rhincodon; species Rhincodon typus. The sequence goes on along the minus strand of NC_063337.1, from coordinate 91,949,388 downwards.
GCAATATTTTAGAAGCATGTTTTTTCTGATAGCACCCGTAATTCACAAGATAGTTAGAAATGAAAGAAGAGATAACACAGTGTGGAGCTGGAGGAACACAGCAGGCCAGGCAGCATCAGAGGAGCAGGAAA
>NC_063337.1:91923757-91948757 GCF_021869965.1 Rhincodon typus | reverse complement strand
ACTCAGGAAATATAAATGGTTAAATCAAAACAGTGCACAAAATTAATAAAATGCAATTGTCTACTGGTCCATCTGAAATAAAGCTTCACAATTTTTAAATTACATAAGCTGTCAGAAAAAGGAGTTAGTCCTCAAAACTAAAAATAAAGAAGTGTCTTATAAAAATAATTCACTGATCTCACTTCAGTTTGTAAATGTACATGTTGGGATAGGTAGGGAACCAGTGAAAGGTTTACTGGGCTGTAGAATTTGCCATAAATGGAAACTTGAGCACTTTGCTCTGGAGAAAGGTCACTGGACCAGAGACATCAATTCCGCTTTTTCTTCACTGATGCTGCCAGAGCTGCTGAGTTTCTCCAGCATTTTCTGTTCTTGTACAAATTGAACAAGCCTGTCGAACAGGGGTCAGTTGGTAGAAACTTGTCAAACTCATCGCTTTGATCTGCGATGCAGCTTAGTTTGTGGGTGGGTATGTTTTTGCGCAAAACAAATTAAAAACCAATGACAAAGACTGTGAAGGCCAGCTTTATGCTTGAATCATCAAGCGCTGGTTGTAGGAGTAAATTGGCTCCTGTACCTACCTCATTCCAACAGGGACCACACCTCAAAAGTACTTTGTTACAGTAAAGCACTTTGGGGCTCAGTTGCCGAGGTTGTGAAAGGTGACACAGAAATGCAAATTCTTTCTCTTTTTCAAAACTTAAGAAATTATGGAAGTGCTGGCTGACATTTCAGGACAATGAGTAGAATCAGTAACAGTACCTTGCTATGTATCGCTTCCCCATATATCTGAATTGATGAAGACACACTCTGTGGACAGAAATGTAACATTCAGCGCAGTAATACGTTTCTTCCACAGCATAGAGACAGACCACCCAACCAAACAGGTTTATGCTTCAATAATTAAATAAAACTCAAGATAGCAATTGTCACCACTAATAATAAACTATAATTCACCACTAGCAACAATTAAACAATTTCAATCTATTAAAAGATAGAGAGAAAACCATTTTCCTGTAGCAGAAGGACTAGTAACCAGAACATACAGATTTACGGTGATCACCAAAAGAACTGGAGTTGACACAGTGAGTTGTTCTCCTCAGGGATATGCTGTGTGAAAGGCTGGTGGAAGCTGATTCAATAGTAACCTTCAAAAGGCTAACCGATAAATCAGAGAGTGGCTACATCACTGAGGAGGAAACCCTTTGGCCCAATGAGACCTGCCAATTCTCTTAAAAAGCAACTGAGGTGGTTGCCATGTCCCCATAGCCTTGTAGATTATTTCATTTTAGATAACTATCCAACTCCCTGTAAAAACCACAACTAAATACCCCCACCATAGTGTCATCAGCTTGGTAAAAAAACATTTTCGTCACTTCACCTTTTACCAGTTGGTTTACTTCCTTTGGTTCTTGACCCTTTATAGAATCCCTACTGCGTGGAAGCAGGCCATTCAGTCCACAACAACTCTCTGAAAAAGCATCCCACCTAGACCCACCCCATCCCTGTAACGCTGCATTTCCCATGGCTAACCCACCTAGCCTGCACATCCCTGAACATGATGGGCAATTTAGCATGGCCAAGCCACCTAACCTGCACATCTTTGGACTGTGGGAGGAAACCGGAGCATTCGGTGGAAACTCACGCAGACACAGGGAGAATGTGCAAACTCCACACAGACAGTCACCCAAGTCTGGAATCGAACCCAGAACACTGGTGCTAGGAGGCAGCAGTGCTAACCACTGAGCCACCGTGCAACCCCATAACATGACCTGGGTGTCTAGATTAATAGTCTAGCGAGAATACCACAACACCATCGCCTTCATTCATCAGTGGCCATGGATGAATTCGAACCCATATCCTCAGGATATTCTCCTGGAGTAACTTATTACTGACCCAGGCACACAACCACTGCACCATCCCCCTGGGTGCCCTTGTGTCAATGGGAACAGTTTCTCCTTCTCTATATTTGCCAGACCTCTTCCCAAGCACCCCCCCCCCACCTGATATTGATACCTCTTCCCAAGTTTCCCTATCCCGAGTGCAAAAAAAAAAGCTTCTTCCATCTATTCACTGAATACTTGAAAACACAAAAATTGCAGTTGGGAATGGCACATGCAAAAATATCAGCTCAGACACACTCACTCTAGGATTGTAAAGAAGTCCATCAATTCAGCGGTAGAAGCCTTGTTCCAATAAGTAATCAATGCATCTACAAAATAAACAACAAAGTTTGCGTTATTCTGTCAAATATAATCAATAAAACAGTACTCTTGTGTAAAGTCATCTGATTTGACATCTGGTATTCCCAGTGTTTACTGTTTTCCAATTGTGCTCATATTAACTTATGGCTGAAATGATTTCTCATGTACACATCTACCAGTGACTAATGAAGTGACAACAAAGTGCATCCATTGAGACGTCTCTATCCCATTTGCACCTACAATGGGATGATCAGGAACAGGCCAAATCCAATCAATTCTCCACTGGGCCCTGTATCTAAGGAAGGATGTGCTATCCTAGGATGGGGTCGACAGGACGTTTACGAGAATGATTCCGGGGATGAAGGGCTCATCATGTGAGGAGTGGTTGAGGACTCTGGGTCTGTATTTGATGGAGTTTAGAAAGATGGGGGTGCATCTCATTGAATTTTTACAGAATACAGACAGGCCTCGATACAGTGGATGTGGAAAAGATGTTGATACTAGTAGGAGACACTAGGATCCAAGGGCACAGCTTCAGAGAGAAGGGATAATCATTTACAACTGAGATGAGCAGCAAATTTACAGCCTGAGGGTGGTGAATCCGTGGAACTCGTTGCCACAGAAGGCTATGGAGGCCAAGTCATTGAGTGTATTTAAGATAGAGATAGATAGGTTCTTGATTAGTAAGGGAATCAAAAGTTACAGAGAATTGGCAGGAGGATGAGGTTCAGAAACATATCGGCCATGATTGAATGGTGGAGCAGACTTAATGCGCTAAATGGCCTAATCATGATCCTGTGTCTTATTTAAAGATCCAACCTCTGCTTGGTTCTGCATCAAATCACCAGACAAAGATTCAGGAAACCCCTAATGACACTTTCCACCTCTTCGACCTTATCACATTTTAACAAGGAAAACCAGATTTCCTCCTGGAGCATTAGAACTTTTCATTTATCTTCTCACAAGACCAAATATACTGAAGAATCATTATATTAAATTTAGGTTCGCACTTGATTTTAAACACACTTACCCAGCTTTGCATTCCAATGAATCTATTATCCCAGAAATTCCAAACTATCCAGGTCAAGCAGCCCACTTGATCAACACCCCCACTATCAATACTTAACCATATTAAAATAGCTCAACTGGATCACCCCTGAATCTTTTACATTCGAGGAATACAATACCTCTTTTACGCAACCTGTCTACATAATTTAAGTCCTTTAAGACCTGGGATCATTCTTATGAATCTGCATTGTGCCCCCTAAATAAATTTCTTCCTGAGATAGTGCCCAGAAATAATCATGGCTGCTCAGTCTCCCAAAGCAATTAGAAAGTCACACAACTGAATGAGAGAGTCATGAGTCATCAGCTCTAAAACTTACTGTACTTTCATGCTCATTAAAACAATTAGTTAGAAAGGTCTAAACCTCTGGTTGATCTTAGCTCTAATTACCCTAATAAGTAACAAGAAAAACTTAGCACAGGCCAAATTCTAAAGTCAATCTGTAGATCACCAATATTGGAAATCTGTGAGGGACATTAACTCCTGAACGTTAAGCGATGAAAAAGTTTAAGCTTATGCATATAGAGATAGTAATCTTATAAGTTGATCGTTGTGATTTGAAACATATAAGGTCCTGAGGCAATGCAACTTGGTGATTGGTGTGAAGGTGTTTCCTCTTCCGGGAGAGAACAGAACTGGAGGATACAATGTGAAATAAGAGATCAACTATTTGAGTTGGAGATGATGAGAAATTCTTTCCCTCAGAGGGTCATTGAGTCTGTGGCATTCTCCTCACCAGACGGTGGTTGAGACAGGGTCATTGGAAGGATCACGACAGATGTAGATCAATTCTTAACAAACAAGGATATCGGGGGGGGACAGGCAGGAAATTAGGTCGCAATCAGAACAGTGATGATTACTATTCTGAATGTTCATATCAAAGCCCGGGAGTAGGGGTATTCATAATGATTTGTCTAAGGAAACAGCAGCAATGCATTTCAATTACCTACCTAACACCACCAGTATGAACAGGCCATTCAGCCCAGGTGATCTATGCTGGTTTTCATGCTTCACAACAGCAGTCCCCTCAATGCTACTTCACCTCATCCTATCAGCATAGCCTTCTATTTCCTTCTCCCTCATGTGTTTATTGGTTCTATCCATTCACTAGTTGTGGCATCACTGACTGGGTGAACATTTACAACCCATTCCTCGAGAAGTGGTGGTGTGCTAACTTTTTTTAGGGCAATTAGGAATGGATAATAAGAGACAGTATGTCCACGGGATAAAAAGGCATCTGGCTTTGCATTAAATCAGAAGTCACATGGCATCAAGTTATAGACCAACAGGTTTATCTGAAATCACAAGTTTTCAGAGCGCTGCTCCTTCACCAAGTGAAGTGAAGGGAAGCACATAGGTAATGTGCCTGTGTGCTTCCCTCCACTTCACCTAACGAAGGAGCAACGCTCCGAAAGCTTGTGATTTCAAATAAACCTGTTGGACTATAACCTGGCGTCCTGTGACTTCTGACTTTGTCCACTCCAGTCCAACACCAGCACCTCCACATCATGGTTCCCATTAAGTGTTGTTTGCCTCAGCTATTTCATATTGTTGTGAATTCCACATTCTCACCACTCTCTGGACGAAGAAGTTTCTCCTCAATTCGCAGCTGGAGATAGCAGTCACTGTCTTATCTTTACGGCCTGCAGTTTTGAACTCCCGCACGTGTAAAAATATTCCCTACGTTGATCTTACTGAAAACTTTTGTATTTCTAAAGACCTTGGTATTGTCACTGCCAACTTTCTCTTTTCCAGACAACAGAGTCACAGCCTTTTGGATCGCTCCCAAATTATTGTAAACTGTCAACTCTTAAAAACAAACAAATGTATATTCCCAATTTTCCAATGGAAAAATTGCATTTGGGAACTGAAGAGGAACAGACTTGGTATTACAGAGCAATGACCTTTCATCAGTTTCAGGGAAACATCTTGCATCAGTAACATTAGCTTCTCTCCAGCATTTTCAGCTCTTATTTCTGGAATCGAGTGTGTGCAGCACTTTGCTTTTGAGTTTAGGAACTGATTTTAATTTGCTCATCAAATTCAGGCTTTGTCTCCACGTTATTACAATAAAGACGTTAATGGACCTACCATCAGACATGCTTTTTAGCACATGTAGGAAACACATGAGGAGACTGCGTATTTCTGTCTGTTCCAGTTTGTCACATCGTATCAGAGAGCCCCCGACACAGCTATGATTCTGAGAGAGACATACACCATTAGCATTGGATCTAAACTGGAAAACACCAATAAAGAAAACAAAAACAATTTAAATAAAAAGTTCACTGCTTTCTTTGAAAGGGAACAAAACATGATTTAAACAACAGGGAACCCTTCTACAAGGGCAGCGAAGGGTTTATAGTATTGCAAACATGATTTTTTTTTGGGAAGGTTTAAACAATGATCAAAAAGCAATTTCCTTCTTTACACAGCTTCACAAGAACTGCCAAACAATGCGAGTCTACACAGCACTTCAAACAGCAGCGTTCAGTTACGTGATAACTGAAAAGGAGAAACAAAGTCCCTGGCAAGGGAATAAATGTTTCTGAAATCTGTTGAAAATCCATTTTCCATCAGAAAGTTTCACTGAATTGCACTGCATCCCCGTTCTTTCCCCATAGCCCTGCAAAAATTTCCTTTTCAAGCGTATGACTAACCACCTCGAAAAGTGCTCTGAATTTGTGGGTTAAAGCTTTCGGGCTCATTTTTATACCAATAACCTTCAACTCCCCAAATTCACGTTGTCAAGACAAAGGTCCATGTGTAAAAGGTTTCCATCAGTGAAATTTCACCAGAAGGCCAAGTGAATAAGGAAAATCTTTCCAGATGCTCCAACTGCAGTTAGTTAGTGATCTTATGTCTGTTTCTGCATTCAAACTAAGTACAGGTTCTGAGAAAGCTCCCTGGGAATATTGACAGTGGGTTCTATTTCATCTTTGATGTGAGCAGTGAGAAAAGCTAGAACTTATCGGATGGTTTCACTCCCACATAATCATCACTCACACACAAACTGCAGTTATCACAGTAAACAAAACAATCTTAAGGACACACTGACATTAATAGCAACTCCAGTTAAATGAAGTCATCACACTGTGTAAAGGCACTCCACAGGTCTAAGGTTAATACTTTGTGGCTTCTAATTTCCCCATTCTGCATAATTAAAACCAGAAAGTCAACAAAAATGCAAGGAAAGTGTTTGACCGCTCCCCCCACCGCACCCCTCCCTCCCCCCCGCAACTCCCCCACCCCCGCAACCCCCTCAAACCAATTCAAGCATTACACAGACCCACCCAGAGTAACATTCCAAGAATGGGGCTGGGTTTCACACACAGGGACAGGGGGCTGAGGGTGGGGCAGGTATAAAGGTAGGTCACCCATCACTTCCATGAGCAGGAGGTTAAGTGGGCCTGAGTCCACAAATAGATCAGCCATGATCTTATTGAATGGCAGAGCAGGCTCAACAGGCCAAAAGGCCCGCTTATGCTCCTATTTGTCATGTTTTTATGCCCAATACAAGCTCACCCGCTGTACAATGTAAAATGGGCAGGCACCTCTATGTTTCGGTAAGGAAGTGGCTAAATGAGGTTTGTTTGAAATAACATGCAACAACGTGGACATGTTGCTTTTATAGGCCGACATGAACACAGGCATAAAGTGGAAGGGGTCTGTACTGTTCACACTGGGGGCACTACCAACCCCTCTGATTCAGTCAAGGAGTCAACTCTGCATTTTCCACCCCACAGAGTCTGGGATCTCTCCCTATCAAAAGCACAGGATGGAGATTGTTGGGGCAACTATGATCTTCATTGGCTCTCTTCCTACAGTACTGTATCACCATAGTCTTACCAGGCCATAAGGCTGCTTGTTAGAGAGAGACAACTGGTGGTGATTTAACCTGGGCTGGGGGGGGGTCACCACACTCAGGCACAGGTACAAGTCAGTGATGGGATTTGAACCCATGCTGTTGACAGCATACTGCCTCACAAAGTAACCATTTAGCGAAGTGAGGTAAACTGACCCCTTGCAGTACTGGCAGCACACACTACTGAGTTTTGGAGGTGTCGATGAATCAGATTGGCCAGCGGCTCCCAATGATAGGAAGCCCTCCCCCAGGGAGGGGCAAAGACACCCCCACCTCTCCCAAACCTGCCGCCAATTATAGCCACGGGGCGTGCTCACAAGGAAAAGAAACAGCTGCCAGCCACTTTCTCCTCCGGGGACAGGGACTCTAATAGGGATAAAATCCAGCCACTGCCTTCAGAAAATAAACCTGAAATTAGGAACCTGGAACAGTGTAAATGTGCAAATAAATACAGGGATTCTCATCATTTCTGAAACTATGTCATGGAATGTGATCTTTGTTTATTGCCCATTCGTAATTTTCCCAAGAAACATGAGCATCTTAAACCGCTGCTGGCCATGTGCTGCAGGTAAACACACAATGCTGCTAGGCAGGGAATTCCAGGATTTTGACCCAGTGACACCAAAGGAACGGTGATGTATTTCCAAGTTGAGTGGCTTGGAGGGGAATGTGCAGGTGGTGGGATATTCCAATGTGTCTGCTGCCCTTGTCCTTGTTCCTATGGTCAGGAAAATGTTAGCAAAGGAGCCCTCATGAAATAATGTGGTGTAACTTTGTATGTGGTACTTACACTTGCATTCACTGTGTGCCACTGGGGGCAGGAGTGAATTATTAAACTGGCGGATGGGCTGATAATCCAAACGGGCTGCAAGTGGGTAGTATTCCATCACACTCCTGCCTCATGCCTTGTAGATGCTGGAGAGGCTTTGGCAAGGCAGGAAGCGGATTACACAACATGGAATTTGCAGCCTCTGACCTGGAGACTGTTACTGGAGTTGCTACTAATGGTCCAGTCTACTCACATATTCACACAGGAATTCAGGTACACAAGCAAGAGGCAAATACTTCAAGAGACAAAGCAGCATGCAAGATTTTCTCTGGCAGGACCGGGATAGTTAAAATGGAAAAATCCATAGTAACACAGTTCCGTCGTGTTGATTTTGAACTTTCCTCAGCTTCTTTGTTAGTCAGCAATGCAAAAGCAGAGTGTCTCCTAATGAGCTTTTCCCTCTGTTAGCAGAAAGGAGGCAAGGTCACATTGAGACTCTCAAACAGTGTTTCCACAAGACAATCACAGATGGCCCAGAATTTGCTGAAAAGGTAAACTCCACCAGCCTTCTGACAAGGAAGACAGTAGTGTTGCTGGACTAGTGATCCAGAAGCCCAGGGTAATGTTTTGGGGCATAGAACATAGAACAGCACAGCACAGGGGCAGGCTCCTTGGCTCACTATGTCTGTGCTGACCATGTTGCCATGCCAGACTAATCCCTTCAGCCGATATCCCTCTATCTCCCCTGCCTGTTCACATGCCTGTCCAAATGCCTCGATCAGAGGGGAAGCTTCATGGTAACCACAACCAGTACAGGAATTGAAACCCACACAGTTAGTGTCATTCTGCATCAGAGATCAGCCATCCAGTTAACTGTGCTGGCCAACTCCCTAATCATGGGATATGGGTTCAAATCCCACCAAAGAAGCTGATGAAATTTGAACTCAATAAAAATCCTGAATTTAGAAACAAATGCTAGACTACATAATCACTTTGTAAAAATCCGTCTGGATCACTAGCATCCTTTCGGGAAGGAAATCTGCCATCTTCACCTGCCTGGCTTACATGTGACTCCAGACCCACAGCAACGTGTTTGACTCTTTCTGGCCTAGCCATGAATGAATAAAACTAACAGTAAATCCCCTAGCAACCTGTGGCAGTGAAGAGATTTCCCTGAGAATTATGGAACATCTCAAGTTACTGGATGATGCTCTCCGCTCCACAGTTAGCCTCACAAAAAAACTGCTGCTCGTCCTCAATCTCTTCGTAGGTCGAGTAATTGCTGTATTTACAAAATAATTACCTATTAAACTCACCACAGGAAGTTAAAGGTGGTGACATATTTTGTTAATCTACCTGTTCAGTGATGTTACACACCTCTGGGACAGGTGCAGACTTGAACCTAGGTCTCCCAGTCCAGAGGTAAGGACACTACCACTGCACCACAAGAGGACCCTAAAGGTGGTACTTAACAGTGTGAGGACTCTTTTACAAATAGATAATTATTAATAACTGCCAAAGTAGTAATTAAAAAGTGCAGAGGCAAATTTATTCAGGTTGAAAATTAACAGGTACCAAAAACTAAACAGAAATTATTTTCTTTCCTCTTTTTTTCTCTTTTAATCCAGTCTTCCTTCCCTTCACATATACATTAATGATTTGGACGAAGGAATTGAATGTCGAATCTCCAAATTTGCAGATGACATTGAGCTGAATGTGCTGTGAGGAGGATGCTAAGAGACTGCAGGGTGATTGGATAGACTGGCTGAGGGGGCAAATACTTGGCAAATGCAGTATAATGTGGGTAAATGTCAGGTTATCCACTTTGGTCACAGAAACAGGAAGGTAGATCATTATCTGAATGGTGGCAGTTTAGGAAAAGGTGAGGTGCAACGAGACCTGGGTGTCATGGTGGAACAGTCGCTGAAGGTTGGCATGCAGGTGCAGCAGGCAGTGAGGAAAGCTAATGGCATGCTGGCGTTCATGGCGACAGGGTTTGAGTATCAGAGTAAGGATGTCTTGCTGTAGTTGTACAGGGCCTTGGTGAGGCCACACCTTGAGTTTTGTGTGCAGTTTTGGTCTCCTAGTCTGAGGAAGGACAGTCTTACTGTTGAGGGAGTCCAGCGAAGGTTCACCAGACTGATTCCCAGGATGGCAGGATTGACATATGAGGATAGACTGGATTGACTGGGCTTGTACTCACTGGAGTTTAGAAGAATGAGGGGGGATCTCACAGAAACATATAAAATCCTGATGGGTCTGGGCAGGCTAGATGTGGGAAGGATGTTCCCGATGCTGGGGAAGTCCAGAACGAGGGGTCACAGTCTAAGAATAAGGGGTAGGCCATTCAGGACTGAAATGAGGAAGGATTCCTTCACTCAGAGAGTTGTGAACCTGTGGAATTCTCTCCCACAGGAAGCTGTTAGGGCCAGTTCATGAGATACATTCAAGAGGGAGCTGGATGTGGCTCTTGCGGCTAAAGGGATCAAGGGGTGTGGGAGAAAGTGGGAATGGGATACTGAGATTGCGGGATCAGCCATGATCATATTGAATGGTGGTACAGGCTCAAAGGGCCGAATGGCCTACTCTTGCACCTATTTTCTATGTTTCGCTTTGGGTCAGATTGAATCTAATACATCTGATTTCCTTCCCTGTTTTTCATGTTTTTTTTTCACAATAGAAAAATACTGGTTAAGGAAACAAACTGTTGGTTCTGTTGTTCACGCAGGTCCCAGATGCTCCATTGCCCTCACTGTGCTGCTGTCAGCGCACCCTCCCACCCAGGGAGAAACTATTTGAGTTGAAGGGGTGGGGTATAAAGCCCAAGGAATGAAGAACGTCAAGAGTTGATCCATTCCAGCAAATTCCAGCCCAACCATGTAAATAATACAACAGACAAGTTACTTAATATTGAAGCATCTCGGTAACAGTTAACTTGTTCTGCAACACAAAACTTTTGAGGTGAAATTCTACCTTATCGAGGGAGTTACGCTTTTCAGTGTTGCGTTCTGGTAGACTCGTGGCTGAGTCAGTGCTGATCAAAGAGCCTCTGGAGTCCGCATGCTTCACTACACTGATAGTCGGAGTGGACGATCCATGAGGAGAAGCTGTCAGTAGATCAACATGGGGAAGAAAAGCAAAGTCTTTTCATTCCTGAGGTAATGGACATTTAAAAAACTTGAACAATACCTGACAACATGACTAAATTTCAAAGTCCCAACATCCCATGTGGAGATGTTTTTGATGAATGGCACATAACAGGATTGCAAACCCTTCAGGAACTTGATGATTGATTTCTGGCAGATGACTGGCTAGGAATCACCCTGAAGGAAAATGATAGCGACATCTTTTCAAAAATACAGCAGCTCCAACAATGCAGAACTCAATCATTACTGCACCAGGAACATCCCAACCAATCGCAGTGCACATTTCTAGGGTATAGCCAGGGCTACAAGGAGATACTGGCTTTCCTTGGAACTGAGAAGGCTGAGTTTACAAAATTGTGAGGGGTAGGTATACAGTATACAGGAGGAACTTGTTTCCCTTGGCAAAGAGTTCAAAACCCAGGGGTCACAGTTTCAAGCTAAGTGGCAGAAGGATTAGAGGGGCCGTGAGGAACAATGTTTTTATGCAGAGGGTGGTGAGTGCCTGGAATTCACTGTCTGATTTGGTGGTGGAGGCAGAGACTCTAAACTCTTTTAACAAGTACCTGGATCTGCACCTTAAGTGCTGTCAGCTACAGGGCTACGGGCCACACGCAGGAAGATGGGATTATAAAGGGCAGCTGGGTGTTTTGGGTCAGCATGGACAAGACTGGCCAAATGGCTCCATTCTGTGCTGCCTCATTTCTATGGTTCTAACACTGTGAAGTGGGACCCAACCCAACAGCTTCTGACTCAGAGTTGCTGTACCTTCCAACTGAGCTGCAGAGCTAGCACCGGGAGCGTTAAGAAGTGTCCCATTTACATGTACACAGCATGAAGTTTATTCTACTTCACGGGCCTCCCTGCTGTGTATTTACTCCTTGTACATGCAGTTCCAAGCAGGTACAGTTTTGGTAAGAGAGATAACAAGGTGTAGAGCTGGATGAACACAGCAGGCCAAGCAGCATCAGAGGAGCAGGAAGGCTGCTTCTTCAGAAATCTGAAGATCTGAATGAAATCTGATCACCTTGCTATCTCAGATTCTCCAGCATCTGCAGTTCCTACTATCTCTGAAACAGTTTTGGTAAGACTGAGTTAAAAGCAAAAGCCACAGCACGATCTTGCAGGAAAAGTGTAAATTTATGGAGATGCACTTGCAGCCAATTTGGAATCCCAGAAGGGAAGTCGGGGTCAGCTGGGAAAAGGCCTGGTTTGCCACATATGGGCTAAACTGGTTCCAAGTGGGACTTCCACCCCCTCAGTAGCAGAAATCCCATCTTCTGGAAATGCCAAACCAATCCGACTGCCTGACAACCCCAAAAAGCGCCACAGTTTGGTAGTGGGCACTGACGGAACTGCAGCCAATCTCAAGAAGTCTGTTTGGCCCCGGACTCAGCTAAATAAGGGGCAGTGGGCAGGGGGGAGGGTTTAGCGACCTGAGGGAAGGGGGCAGAGTTGGGCTGCAGGTCTACGCAGCAAGGAAGTGAGGGGATCACTGCATTATGCGGTTGTTGCCCCTGATGCGCACAGGCAACTTTGGAAATTAGTAACCCCTTCCTTCCTGCTCTTTTTAAAACTTGTAAGGAATAAAAATGCCAAATTAAAGCAAAATATTGTGGATGCTGGAAATCTGAAATAAAAACAAAGTAGCTGAGAAACTCAACAGGTCTGGCAGCATCCGGAGAGAGAGACAGAATTAACATTTGGAGTCCAGGACGACTCTTCTTCGGAACAGAAAGAGCCGCAAAATGGTGCCTTTCATGTTGCTGACAGAGAGGGAGGAGGAGGGAGTGGAACAGATGGTGATGATGCCCAAACGACAAAGGCAGTGCTATTGATGGCAAAGGAGAGATTGACATGTAAAATGGGCGTAAATGATAAGTTCGCAGAAGGAGACAATGGGGCTGCTCTGCTGAGAGCAAAGTCAACACGACACAGCCAGGTAGAGGTGGTGATCAAAATGGAGGACAGAGGTCACTTTCTGAAGTTGTTGAGCTCTGAAAGCTGTAAAGTGTTGAAGTGGAACATGAGGTGCTGTTCCCCCAGAACTCATTGAGAAAAGCAAAGGAAAACCCACTGTCCAATCCAGCCCTTCACACCGTGTGTGAGAAGGGTAATATCAGGGGCATTTCAGCTTTTATCAAACTCAGCTGACTCATAATTATTTACTTACATATGGTAGATGGGCTGCCTAATTCAGCACCAGCCCACCCTCCAAAGTAATTGTGGGTATTGGTGAGAAGGTAGTGGGTTCTGCACCCACCCTATTTTAAATGGTTCCTGGCAAAATACTCAGTAGTGGAAGCATACTACATCCAGCTTTAAGAAGGTGGCATGGTGGCATTGCCATGGGACTAGTATTTTAGAGGCCCAGATTAATGCTCTGACAGAATGGATTCAAGTCCCAGCAGTAAATGTAATTAACAAAACAAAATAAATCAGAAATTAAAAGATATTCTTGGTAACTGTTACCATGAGACTACTGATTGTTGCAAAAACCTGTCTGGTGAACTAATGTTCTTCAGGGAAGGAAATCTATCATCATCTCTTTGCCTGGCCAGCATGTAACTCCAGACCCACAAACTGACTCTTAGCTCCCCTCTGAAATGTACAGGAAGGGCCATTAGGGATAGGTAACAGATGCTGGAGATACCCATAACCCCAGGAACAAATATCATGAATGAAACGAAAGAGTTACTCACCTGTGCCCGATATAACACCAAACACTTCCTTGTGGACACTGTTATCTAGCGTGTTTCCTGGTCTCTGTGGAGTCAGCATGGTACTTCCTGCTTGTAAACTGAATGAAGACTCCTCTTTTCCACTCTACATCAAAATACAAAACTATTTATTTATCAACAATCCAACTATGCTTTTGTTCACCTGTCCTAATATTTCCTAGTAGGATTGATTTTATGTCACGCGTACCGAAATACAGTGAAAAGCTTTGTTTATGAGCGGTATTGGCAGATCACAGCAAGCAAAGGATGTACACATCAAAAAGACTTAGAGGCATATAGGTTACATTGCAGGTTACATTATTTGAGGCTACAGTCCATTCAACAGTCTGATAATGGCAGGAAAGAAGCTGTTCCTGAACCTGCTGGTGTGTGTGTTCAGGCTTCTGTATCTTCTGCCTGATGGAAGAGCTTGTAGGAGGTCATTACCAGGGTGCGATGGGTCTTCGATGATGTTGGCCCCCTTTCTGCGGCAGCGAGCCATGTAAATGGATGGAAGGTTGGCTTCCATGATGGTCTGGGCTGTGCACACCACCTTCTGTAGTTTCTTATGGTCCTGGGCAGAGCAGTTGCCATAGCAGGCCATTATACACCCAGACAGTGTGCTTTCAATGGTGCATCTGTAGAAGTTGGTGAGAGACCTTATGGACATGCCAAATTTCCTGAGCTGCCTGAGGAAGAAGAGGCATTGTTATGCCTTCTCGACTGTTGCATTTATGTGAGAAGTCCAGGACAGGTTGTTGGCTATCATCACTCCGAGGAACTTGATGCTCTTCACTCTCTCAACCTCAGTTCTGTTGAAGTAGATAGGGGGCGTGTTCTCCTCCTTTCTTTCTCAATTCGATGATCAGTTCTTTAGTTTTGCCAATGTTGAGACAGATTGTTTTCACTGCACCATGACACCAAGCCCTCTATCTCCTTTCTGTATTTTGACTCGTCGTTGTTAGATATCCATCCCACCAGGATGGTGTCATCAGCAAACTTGTAGATGGTGCTCGTTCAGATAATGGCTTGGGGTCAAATGTTGTTTGAAATCACTCCTTAGGAAACATCCCGAGATGTTTCAGTGTCAAAGGTGTTACATAACCGCTAAATTAAAAAAAGACCAAAGAACTGCCGATGCTGGAATTCAGAAACAATAACAGAAATCAGTCTGCTGTTACACATTACTCATTGTTAGCCATTAACAGACCCCGTTAGCAGCCATTCATTCCCCTAGGCTGACCGTTATTCACTCGTTTGTTTGTCCAGCTGTTCTTCTCTCTCTTTGGGCTCTATCTCCACCTATCGTTTATTCCTTACACCCTCCCTCCATCCAATATTCTGCATAAAGATACAACATATTCCTAGTTACCATCAGTTCTGAAGATGCTACCACACCTGTTGAGATTTTCCAGCAATTTCTGTTTTTCTTTGTGAGATAATCACCAAATGCTGTTTAATCACTAAAGTCATCCAACTCATTTCACACTTTCTCCTTTGCTCCATCCTCTCCCTTCCCCAATTCTAATCTATTCAGCCTCTATACTGGCTTAAAATCCATTAAATTTCTCAGTTGTTCCAGATCTGATAAAAGATCTTTGAGCTGAAATGTTCACAACACCACTTCCCTTTCTGCATATCTTGCCTGCCCTGCTGAGAGTTTCCAAAATTTTCTGTTTATATTTTGTAATTTTTAGTAAATCCTCCATTAACTAGGACACGGAAAATTAAAACAGCCCCTCTCTGATGGATCTACACTGTAATCCCTCAAAGGCCCACATATCTTCCTGAAGGTGACAGCTCAATTACTCCAAATGAAATCTACAAACCATGTAACTTACACCTTGGTCAAACAGATGCCACCAGGCTCGCTGAGCTTATCTAGTGATTTCTGTTTTTGTCTCTAACTTACACCTTGTTGGGTTCCAACACCCCTGACATTAACGTCACCAACCTTCCTCATTTTTTATTGTACCTCTCCATTGTTTTCCAGTAATTTGTGCAAATTGGGTGTTTAAATCTTTCTGTACTTCCACAGTACCTCGCTTCCTACCGCGGTAAAAGGACTCTTGACTTATCTTCACTGCATTCAAACTTGAACAAGCTCACAGTGCCCCGCAGTAAACTACATTGGTCACAGTTCTGCCCACTCAATTAACATACATCAATTTCACTCAATGTTTGGAAAATGTTCAGATGGGAAGAAATGCAACCAACGCAGCAGCTGCAGAAAACTAGTTCATAATCTCCAGCCTCGAGACTGCAACGTGGAGGCACAAAAAGAGCCAGAGTGATGAGGAACAGTGCAGACTGAAACCATTCGCCTGGTTCCAAGCACAAGCCGTTTGGACAATGTTACTCACATTGCTGGACTGGTTGATGGGAAATGGAGAGCAATCCTTCACATTGATCCGCTGTACATTTTCAAGCAGAAGGCCAAAGAGAGGTAAGTACAAAGTGGCGATTCTGGCCTGCTGACTCTGGAAGAGGGGAAACAGCTTCATGATAAGAAATCTATTCTGGAAGCTAAGAAATACTGCTTGCATACTGAACCACCTGTTAAGCACTATAATGAAACAGTGAAAAGAAAGACTTGCATATCCACAGCTCTATTTACAACCTCAGGATGTCTCAAAGGAGACTGCAATGAATGAAGTAACTTTCATAGTGTAGTCACTGTTGTGGTGTAGGATACGAAGCAACAAACTTGCACTCAGCGAACTCCCACAAATAGAACCCCTACAGTGTGGAAAGAGGCCATTTGGCCCATCCACACTGACCATCCAAACAGCATCCCACCCTATCCCTGTATTTCCCCCATGGCTAACCCAATTAGTCTGCACATTCCTGCTCACTATGGGCAATTTAGCATGGCCAATCCACCTAACCTTCACATCTTTGGACTGTGAGAGGAAACAAGAGCAAACTCACACAGACACAGGGAGAATGTGCAAACTCCGCACAGGCAATCACTTGAGGCTGGAATTGAACCTGGGACCCTGGCGCTGTGAGGCAGCAGTGCTAACCCTTGTACCAGGGTGCTACCCAATTAGTGATGCAATGATCACTATAACTGAAGCCCCCTCATCCTTATTCCATTCTGATAAATCACCACTGTGCCCCTCTCTCGGGATGTGACATCATTCCTGAAGTGGGAACACATCTAATTTATGAGAATTTAATGTGAAGCTGTTCACTCGCTGTTAATTTAAAATAACATTTTCAGGTATTACAACAGGCTCCCTGTATGTAAGCAGACGCAGTAACCTCAGTCAGTTTGGATGTGTTTGCTGGCTGAATTCCTGCCCCAGATTGAGATGTTTTGGATACAGAATACCACAAGGCGACATCTCCCATGCAGTACAGGGCAAGGACAACATTCCAAACATGACACTAAACTGACATCCTGTCTACTTCCCTTGGTTGAGCTCCCTCTGCTCCAGGGTTATCTGAAGGTCCAGGTGATCCACAGTGAGCTGCCTCCTCCAATAAGAACTAGGAGTCCACTGTTATTCTTTTAAATAGTATGTGAGATCTGTTACATACACCTGACGGAGCAGATATTGCAGTGTCTCAATTGAAAAACAGCACCTCTGACAGTGCAGCAAGCCTTCTGAGCTGTGCTGCCCACGTCAGCCTAAATTTCTTGTTCAATTCTCTACGTTGGGACTTGGACCCACAGCCTTCTGACTCAGTGGTAAGAGCTTTACCTGCTAATCCATTGCTTAGGCACAGAGCAAGCAGTGCACCCTGGGGTGGGATATTACCTCAGGGTTCAAAGTCAAAATGTGAAGGGGTTCGAAATTTCACCACTGCACAAAACAGGGGCAGAAAGACACTCTCCATCAGGATTAAACAATGGACGCTGGCAATCTGAAATCAAAACAAACATTTCTGGAGAGACTCTGGCAGCATCTATGGACAGAAAGCAAAGTTAAAGTTTCAGGTCCAGTGACCATACTGCACAACAGAAGGATCACTGCACCCGAAACGTTAACTCTGCTCCCTCTCCAGTCTTGATAAGGAACACAATTCAAAACACTAAAGTTCTGAGATTCATAGAGTGATAGAGACGTACAGCACGGAAACAGACCTTTGGGTCCAACTCGTCTCTGCTGCCCAGATATCCTAAATAAATCTAGTCGCATTTGCCAGCATTTAGCCCATATCCCTCTAAACCATTTCTATTCATGTACCTGTCCAGATGCCTTTTAAATGTTGTAATTGTACCAGCCTCCACCACTTCCTCTGGCAGCTCATTCCATACATGCACCACCCTCTGCGTGAAAAAATGTCCCTTACGTCCCTTTTAAATGTATCCCCTCTCACCTTAAACCTATCCACCCTAGTTTTGGACTCTGTTACCCTGGGGGAAAGACCTTGGCTATTCACCCTATCCATGCCCCTCATGATTTTACAAACATGTGTAAGGTCACCCCTCAGCCTCCGACGGTCCAGGGAAAATAGCCCCAGCCTATTCAACCTCTCCCTACAGCTCAAACCCTCCAACCCTGGTAACATCCTTGTAAATCTCTTCTGAACCCTTTCAAGTGTCACAACATCCTTCCTATAGCAGGGAGACCAGAACTGAATGCAGTACTCAAAAAGTGGCCTAAACAATGTCCTGTGCAACCACAATGTGACCTCCCAACTCCCACCACCCAACTGCCCACAAGCTTTTTTTAATAAACTAGAAATCTCTGCTGTAACGGTCGACAGAAGTAGATTTAATAGTTAACTTTGAAAGGGAAGCAAATAGTGGTTGCACTGGTAAAGCTTCCAGCTACATAGAAAAAGTGGAGGGGATGGGAATAATAGGACAGGTCTTTCAAACAGTTGGCACAAGCATGATAAGCAGAATTGCTACCTTCTGTACTGCATGTGGTGGGGAGGGATTGACAGTCTAAGCGCCCAGAGATTTTCACCTTTCACAAATTCTGAAGTTGACTTGTGGCAATGACATTTGAAACCGCTGCAATATTTCATCCTTCCACCAGGTGGTGATGCCGAGCTACTGAATGGATGCTGTAAATCAGAAACAAGAGATGTTGCAGGACAAGGTCAGCAGGTCTGGCAGTATCTGAGAGAGAGAAATCAAAGTTAACGTTAACTCTGATTTTCTATTCACAGATGCTGGCAGACCTGCTGAGCTTTTCCAGCAACTTCTGTTTTTGTTGCTATAGAAACTACACATGGACAAACCTAATGAAACTCGTTTCTGGAAAATGAAGGACTGGACAACTGCGATCTTTCAGCTTAAAACCTTTTACAAATAAGATTCTGAAAAACAAGGCAGTCTTTCCTGTTTCCACTGAGTTGGGGGAAGGGAAGCTCAGACTATTGTGGAATCAAATAGTATAGAAGGAGACCATTTGGCCCATCATACCTGTGCTGTACCTGATTTTTGAAAGAGGTTAACAAATAGTCCCAACTCATCTGTTTTCTCCCCCATTACCTTGTAAACCAAAATATCTTGAAGTATTTGACCAAGTTCCTTTTGGAAGTTACCATAGCATCTGTTCTCACCATTCTCATTACCCAAGCCTCTGTTTGCCAATTATCTTAAATCCATGGGTTTGAGTTACCAACTATCCTACCAACAGAAATAGTTTCTCCACATTTATTCTATCGAAACCCTTTAACTATTTTGAATGGCTTAATTAAATCTGGTCTTAAGCTTCTCTCCTGTAAGAACAATAATTCTCGCCTCTCCAAATAACTGAAGCCCCTTCCATCCCAATAAATCTCCACTGCCCCCTCTCCAGGGATGTGACGTCATTCCTCAGGTGAGTGAACAGCTAATTTATAAAGGTTTAACATGATGCTGTTTACTCGGTGTTAATTTAATACGACATTTTCAGGTATTACAACAGGCTCCCTGTAGGTAACCTTAGTCAGTTTGGATGTATTTGTTCATCGAACCCCTGCTCCAGATCGAGAGGTTTCAGGTACAGAGTACCTCAGGACAACATCTTCCATGCAGTACAGGGCAAGGACAACATTCCAAACACGACACTAAATTGAGATCCCGTCTACTTCCCTTGGTTGAGCTCCCTCTGCTCCAGGGTTATCTGAAGGTCAATGTGATCCACAGTGAGCTGCCTCCTCCGTGTCTCCTAGTCACATGCTGTTACCTCACCTTCCACACCCTTCCCGCAATAGTCTGAGCTTTCCTTCCCCCAACTCAGTGGAAACAGGAAAGACTGCTTTGGTTTTTCAGAATCTTATTTGTAAAAGGTTTTAAGCTGAAAGATCGCAGTTGTCCAGTCCTTCATAAGGACTCACCCTACCCAGTCCCCAGTATTTAACTCAAGTTCCTTGTCATTCTACAATTCACACCTCACCCCAATCTTTCTCCAAATGTGCCCCAATTGTTAAATGTCAGAGGTTAAAGGTTGATTAGGAAGAGTCTACGTGTAAATATTCTTGTAAATCTTGTAAATACACTGGTTACATGTTCCCTGTGTATATTCATTGGGGGTCGCTAGCTCAGTTGGCTGGATGCCTGGTTTGTGATGCACAGACACTGACAGTGTGGGTTCAATTCTTGTATCAGCTGAGGTCACTACAGAGGTCCCACCTTCTCAATGTCAACCCTCTGCTGAGACGTGGTGATCCTCAAATTAAACCACGACTAGTTGACCTTCTCTAATGAGACAGTAGCCCTATGATCCTCCGAGATTGTGGTGACTTTAGTCTTCAATATACAATACGTACCCTGTCAAGTGCCTGGCCAATTATCCCTTAATTAGCACATAATCCCCTGTTCCTAGCTCCATTTAGTCACAAGGATTCCTCCCAGATCCTCAATAGGTGATAACACCATCTCCATCATTCTATGAATGCCCCCCTCTTTCAATTCTCCTTTAAAATTCCCAAACATTTTACTCTTACTAGTCAAATAACAGATTCCTCAGAAGATCACTCTCAGCACAACCACAGTCCTCAAAACAAACCCCGTCAACTCAAATGCGATCTCTGATCATCGCTCTTCCTTTAACCTCCTATCAGCCAGAGACTCCGCTATCTCCTCTGAGTCTGAGACCATGAGTCATGGCCCAGTCCAGACCGTTGATGGGGAAACTCTAGGCTGATGCTGCCAGTGCAGTAGTGACACAGTGCTGCACTCTCAGAGGTGCGCGTTCTTTCAGAGAAGACATTAAATTGAGTCCCCGTCTGCCATCTCAACTGGATGTAAAAGATCCAATTAGACTATTACAAAGACAGGCAGGGGGTGGCTCCTCCATGCCCAGTGGTATTATCTCTGGAATGTTAATCTAGAGACCCAGATAATGTTCTAGGGTCCAGGTTCAAATCCCGCCATGGCAGATGGTGGAATTCGAATTCAAGAAAAAAAAATCTGGAATTAAGAGTCTAACGATGACCATGAATCCATTGCCGATTGTTGGAAAAAACCCATCTGGTTCACTAGTGTCCTTGAGGGAAAGAAATCTGCCATCCTTACCTGGTCTGGCCTACATGTGACTCCAGACCCACAGCAGTCTGGTTGACTCTTAACTGCCCTCTAGGCAATTAAGGATGGGCAATAAATATTGGCCTAAGCCAGCAATACCCTCATCCAGCGAATGAATTTAAAATAAAAATTATTCCTCAATCAGCATCACCAAAAACGTTTATCTGGCCATTTTCACGTTACTGTTTGTGTGAGTTTGCTGTATACAAATTGGCTGGCATCTTCACATCAGCAATTATAACAGTGACTACCCTGCAAAAACATTTCTTTGGCTGTAAATTACTTTTCTGGCTGGGGAGAAAGATTGGTACAGGCCCTAAAGAAATGCAGGCTTTCTCGTTTTCTTCTAAAGCTCCCTCAACTTGCTCCCAAGCAAATATTTCCCAATATTCCAGAGTCCTTTAGTTCTGACTTTGGAATTGTACTGTGGGTAAAATCTCAGTGACTGCAGTCACATGACCCAGCCACAGAAACCATGCGACTAAGGGAATGCATCTCAATGTGGGCATGGAAATATTCTGCCCCACCGGACATTTTAAAGTTAATTTTTGACAACTTTTTATCAATTTCCGTTTCATGTGCAGCAACTTCAGCTTTTTCTTGATTTGTTTGTGGGAACTGGGCATCTCTGGCAAGGCCAGTTCTAACTGCACTGGAGAAGCCATATTGCTGATCGAGAATGGGTTCCAGAACTTTGACTCAGTGACAATGAAGGAACAGCTTCATATATTTCCAAGTCAGGAAGGAGGGAACTTGAAGGTGGGGTTTTTCCCAAACTCTTTACTTCTAGGTCGTAGTGGTCACAGGTTTGGAGAGAGGGAATATTGAAGGTGGTCAATGTGGTGTCAGTCAAATGGACTGCTTTGTCATGGATGGTGTCAAGCTTCTTGAGTCTTGTTAGAGCTGCACCCATCCAGGCAAATGGGGAGTATTCCATCATATTCCTGATTTATGCCTCGAGAATGGTGGAGAGGCTTTCACTGGGGAGTCAGGAGCTGAGTTACTTGCCGCAGAATTCCCAGGCTCCGACCTTCAGTATTTGTTTGGCACATAGACAGAAGTAGTTAAGGGGGTGTGAAATGTATTGGGGCTATTTGCAGTGTTGATATAGGGTTCCTACACCCTACAATTATTTAGGAAGCTCTCAGACTCTGGATGTAATCCCTTTGAGAGTTGAGAGAGTAGGGAGAAGCAACCTTTGTGTTCACTCGATGTTAACAGAAGATAAAAGGAGAGGAGATCTGGACAGCTGAAGAATCCAAGATGACTGAATTCTTGAATAGAGCTGGGTCAGGGAACAGGCTGTTTAAACAATTCAGCTGCTTAAGGCCCTAACATTGGGGATTCCCACCCTAAACATCAAAGGTAGGCTATACTTGCCACAGAGGGTATGTAATGATAGTTCACTAGACTGATCAGTGGGATGGTAGGATTGCCATAAGAGGAGAAGTTGAGGGGTATGGGCCTGTAGTCTTGTGGGTTTACAATAATGAGTGATTGAAGCAAACAAAATCTTCAGAGCTTGACAGGGCAGATATAGGAAAGAGATTTCCTCTGGCTGTGGGTGGGGTTGGAGGGTCTAGAATCAGTGGGCACTGTCTCAGAGTGTGGTGAATCTTTGGAATGCTCGAGCCCAGAGGGATGTGGTGGCTCATTCATTGAGTATGGTCAATACATAGATCATCGGGTTTCCAGATATTGGCTTTGAAGGAATTATGCAGGGAAATGGTAGCGTACTTCACTTGATGAAGCGGTCCTAAAGCTTGTGATTTCAAATAAACCCGTTGGACTATATCTCGGTGTTGTGTGATTTCTGACCTTGTCCACCCCAGTCCAACATCGGCACCTCCACATGGGAGGCTAGTATTGACTCAGAGCACTCTTGTTCAACTGGTCTCCATTTATAAGACAGCACACATTTTACCTAAAACTCTACAGGCATCCTTGCACTCCACCAGCGCGGATTTGTGTGACTCTGCATACCTTAGCTAAGTAGCGATCATCGAAGGTGTGTTTAATCATCAAGCTCTTCAGTACGCTGATTGCAATCTGACGTACATCTCTGTACTCCTGCAATGCACTGCCAACCTCCCTTAGTAACAACCCCACCAAGAAATGGTTCTTGCAGAAGTCATCCGTCAGTGTAAAATCCAGCTGCAAGTCTGAAGATTTAAAACAGTAAAGACAAACGATGATTGCAAAAATGTAGAGTCTTCAAAATCTGAACGCTCCACAGAAGTAGGACATTTAAATATAGTGCATAGTTTCGTTATATACTTACTGGAGACAGAAATTGCTCTGACCACTAACAGCTATAATTAAACATTCTGTATCCTTTCTTTCAAACTTAAGGAGGTTTTGTCACAAGAAACTGTGTTGTGCAATTCCATTTCTTTTAAAAAATGGGAAGTAACAACTATTTCTCCCCTTCATGAGCATTAGGTCAGCTGGTTCCAGAATATTTTCTACCAAAACCTTAGTTTCGGTTCAGTTTTTGCTCAGCTGAAATTGAACTTAATGAATGAGCCAGCCGCTTGCTGTCTCTTCCCACAGTCACACCCTCAAATCACTGTTAAACTACAAGCCAATCCAAGCTGGGAGACTCTGCCTTACCTGATGAATCAAACAGGAATAGAAACTGACCAACATTCAGATTTCAGCCTCCTCAGTGCAACTTCAAAGCTCTATAATTATCTACTACTGTCACAGTATCGTACTGTAGTGAAAGAGACCATTTGGCCCTCTGTGTGTTTGCTGGCTCCTTGAAAGAGTTCTCCTAATCAGTCCCTATTTTCTGCTCAATAAAAACCAAAAGAACTGCGGATGCTGTAAATCAGGAACAAAAACAAAGTTGCTGGAAAAGCTCAGCAGGATTGCAGCATCTGTGAAGCAAAAAACAGAGTTAACATTTCAGGTCCAGTTCTGAGGAAGGGTCACTGGACCCGAAACGTTAACTCTGTTTTTTTCCTTCACAGATGCTGCCAGACCTGCTGAGCTTTTCCAGCAACTCTGTTTTTGTTCCTATTTTCTGCTCTTTTGCCATAGATCTGCTACAGGATCATACAGTACAGAAAAGACCCTTTGGCCCATCGAGTCTGTATCGCCTGCTGAAATATTTATCTAAACTCTGTCCGAAAGTTCCTATTGAAATTGTTTGCACTGTCCTTTCAGCATCCCAGAACATAACAACGCACTGTGTAAGGGATGATTACAGCTGTGACTTCTGATCTACTGTCCTGGTCTCTCATGCTCATCTGTCCTACTTCATCCTTACAACATCTGCAGTAGCTCATCCACAACTGCTCACCCAATGGCAATGAGATGGACTCCTGCCTTCCACTTTACCCTCTAGGAGCGAACTCTGCACCTTTCCTGTTCTGATCAAACGCCAACGTTTCCTCATTTGGATGTCAGTTTTTAGCATTATTACAATTACAGGCCAATGCAAACACTAGGGCAGATGAGATGGCTACAATATTCATCAAGGGCCCTCTACAGGCTGAATGAGGAGAAACTGTTTCCAATGGCAGGCGAATACACCAAGTTATTGTAACTGGCCAAAGAACGGGAGGGGAGACGAGTTTACTTAGCACGTAATGCACTGCCCATAAAGTTGGCGGAATTGGATTCAACAGTAACTTTCAAAAAGGAATTGGATAAATACTTGAACAAAAATCTACAGGCAAAGAGCACGGGGAGTGGTACTAGATATTTAGATGTTTCAAATAGCCAACACAGACACAATGGGCAGAATAGCCTCTT
>NC_063337.1:91912211-91923257 GCF_021869965.1 Rhincodon typus | reverse complement strand
ATATATCTGTCTTAGGTAGGGAGACCAAACTGCACATAACACCCCCAGCTAATCTCACCAAGTCCCTGTACAGCTGAATTAAGGCCTCCGTGCAATGAAGGCCTATATGCAATTTGCCCAGTTAGATCTAGCTGCACTGCATGCTTGCTTTCAGTGAATGGTGTATAAGGACACCTAAGTCCTTCTGATATTAATATCTCCTGATCTATCACCATTTAAATAATAATCTGTTGCTGTGTTTTCCCTACCAAACTGCATAGCTTTATACTAATCCACAGTTTTCTGCATCTGACATCCCATTCACTCTGAATTGCCTGAGGTCCCTTTACATCCTCCTCAGCATTCTGAATCCCACCAAATTTTGTGACATCAGCGAACTTGGAAATGTTACATTTGATTCCCTCATCCACGTTGTTGCTGAATACCTCGGGGTCAAGCACCGATCCCTGTGGTATTCCATTTATTGCCACCTTTCATTTTAAGAACGACCCGTTTATTTTTACGCTCAGTTTTCCTGTTTGCACGTCAATTCTCCACCCATGCCAGTATATTACTGTCAATTCCATAGTAATCTGTCATGAGGGACCAGAGTGGAAACAAGTCGTCCTCAGTTCTGAAGGACTGACTCAGAAGAAGAGTACATCAGTGTGTTTCTGAAGAGTGACTTGCTTTAATAAAATATCTCCACCAAGTTCAGAGAAGAAACCATATAATTTGGATGCTCTGATCTGGGGTGACACGGTTTGGATGCTGTTGTGCACTTGTTGAAATTGATGTTGAGGAATTTCAGCATATTCTGAAGTTTCTGATATAATTCTTTTTGAATTGGTAATATGATGATTCTTTTTAATGTAGGATACAGCTTCCCTTGGCTCACAGAAGGGAGGGATCACTAAACAAGGATGGTTGCATAAGGGCAATATGAACAGTGCGATCAGTGTAACCATGAGGGTGAGACTTCTGTCACATTTTGTCTAATTCTTACATTGTACACTAAAATGGATCTGTAAAGTAGTTCTAATGTTTTTCATTTGCTCAGATAACTTTATTAATGGTGCTTAATTGTTAAGAGATTTCAATTGCATTTATCCCAGAGCTCTGTTATTTGTCAGGTAGTTAGAATCTATGCCTTCACCCAATATTTATGCCTCATTTTCACAAGGAAGGATTAATTGGTCATTATCACTGGGCTGTTTGTGGGAGCTTGTTGTGCAAGTTGACTGTTATGTTGCCTACTGTACAAAATTGGCCATACTTCTGATGTTTGAATGCTGTGAAGTTTTGAAAGACCCTATACCAATTTAAGTCTTTGTTTCTATGTTTAGAAGCACTTTGGGAAGCCCTGACGTTGTGAAAGGTGCTATAGAAATGCAAGTTTCTTCCTGCATCACCATGCTGTACATTAGAGGAGAAAAGGAGCACGTTGATCAGTCCTACCCTGTTTGTTAAAATAGGGTTTAGCTCAATTAAGAGGGTTGGGGGCAGTGAGGTATGAATGGGACTGAGGCAGGGGGATGTCAAGATGTGAGAGAGTTACGCTCAGGGATTGGGGTAATGGGAGGGCCTGGGATGTTTGGAAGCTGGGGGAGATAACTGAGTGAATAAGCTCAGTCATAATAAACTAGTGCCCATTTACCTCTGAGCTGGGAGCTATGAAAAATATAAGATCAAACTAATTAACTTGAATATAATCAAAGATCCTTGTACATTGGTATCACTTGGATGTGATGGTCAACGATGAAAGTCTGTTGGCGAACTGCTGAAGGGAATCATTCTATCACGTGCAGGAAATGCATACAATTGCAAGACAAAATCTTTTAGAGACTGAGCCCTTCCTAGAACTGCCACGCTGATGTGATCTAACACTGAAGCTCATCAAGACTGGACCTTCATGCCTCCTTGTTACATTTTAACTGGTCTTCCAGTGAGAGCTGATAGCTTCTGGTCAACTTGGAAAACCTCTGTCAGCCAACCTCCTAGCCTTCTCTGGTCCAGTGTGATTTCTAGACTTTGCCCCAGATGACAACCTCGTTTCTTAGATGTAAAAGTTAAAGACCGAATGAAAATGCATTTATATAAAGCCTTTCATGATCTCAGGGCATCGCAAAGCATCTTGCCATCAAAGTAATCGCTACTGTGATGGCAGAAACTTCACACAGGGCAAGACCTCACAAACATTGACCCAGGAAATCAATGAGAATGCCCCTTCTCATTCAGACAGTGTCCACAGAACCCTCTGCATCTTCCTGAGAGGGCTCCAGTGCCTTGGTTTCATGTCTGATCTAAAAGATAGCCCCTGTGAAATTTCAGCCCTTCCTCCATACTGTACAGGACTGTCATTCTGGGTCATGTGATCAAGTCTCTGGCATGGAATTCGAACCCTGAACCCTCTGATTCAGAGGCACACGTGCCGACCACTGAGTCCCAGCTGATACTGAATGAAATTGAGAATTTGGAAGTTATTGGGAAGCAAATGCTGTATGATGCTGGTTGCAAACAAACAAAAACAATATTCCTTCAGACTCAAATTGATTTTCTGTCCTCAGTCATTCAAGAGGCGCTTTTTCCACCTGACTCAGCTTGGAGATGGATCATACATTCTTAATTTTTATAAAGATGAGAAAATCTCGAAGGAACCAAAGGGCTCGATCTTTCTCGACTCTTGCATGGGAGTGGTCCAGGTAGGAGATCAGGTGTTATAACTCGTGATAATTTACTGCATGTATTTTGTAAGTTGTGTAACTGATGGTGAGTCTTCAGCGAAAATGTAACTGTTGAAAGCCAATATCTTTCTATTCTGCTGCGGATGGGCATAAAGACCCATGATTTAACAGTTTATGCAACTGCTCAGATTAGAGCAGTTTGGGTTTTGCACAGTTATTTACAGAAGATGAGATTTCCCAGACGGGAGCAGTAATGTGGAGGCAGTGTGAAATTAGATCAGAAGACTCCTGAAGCAAGATGTTAATTTGGACATGACTGGCAAATGGATGCGTTTCTGGATTGTATCATCCTGTCACCTTCCAGTACTTGTCAAAGGATGGCTCAGGATGTCCCATCTTGCCCTCAGTATGTCCAGCATTGCTGAGATAAGCTGTGTAAACACACATTTTTTACAGTTCTTCCTCCTCTCTCTCAAATAATAAAAAAATGCACCAACATTCTACAATTCTCCCTGTCTCTCAACCCACTCTCCCCTCTCCTTCCAACTCCCTGTCCCTACCGTTACTGTCTTTGTTCCCCCTCTCCCTGTCCAGCTCCCTTAAGCTCCTCTTACCCGTCTGTGCTCTCACTGTCCTGCTTCCCTTCCCTTTCCCTGACACACTGTCATCCTCACACTTCCTCTCATCCCCCTCCGTTTCCTCCCCAGCTCCATCCCCCCCATTCCTTCTGCTCCCCTTCCACCACCCCATGCCCTCCTTCCTGCTCCCTGACCACCACTCTCCTTCCAGTCCGTCCTCTTGCCCTCCCTCCTGTTGCTCTCAGTAGTTTACACCATTTCCTCAATGTTCCTGATCCTGTTTTTCTGAACTGTTGTTGTGAGTAGAGCCAGTGGGAAGGAATCACTGTGGTTGAAGTTGCAAGTTGCTGAGCTAATCCTTGGTTGAAGCAGAATGTAAGAAGCTGAAATCTTCATTAACTATGTAGCGATGAAGTTGCTAAACCAGCTTTCTTCCTGGAAGATGAACACACGGAGAGGTTCCATTGCAACGCGAGATGTACTGAGTCCTAATGGGAATTTTGGTGCAAATGCGATTGATTCAGATCCCCTTTGAAGTTGTTAAGTGCCAACTGTATGCAATACCTTGATTTAAGGATTAGGGTTTATTGATTATTCACTCTAGTGGAGCTGTGAGAACATTCTAAACTGAGTTCTCTGATTTCTGATAGAATTCCTATTTTTATCAGTTTCTGAGATATCTCAGAAAAGTCAGTGAAGTATCCTCAGTTACATCCATAGGTACATCTGATATATCGGTGACCACAAAACTTATGGCTGTCTTGTGAATGGCCTTATCAAAAAACATAATATCTTTTCCTCAGTCATTCAGCCTGCCCCTCTTCTTGATCACTGTTTGAGTTCAGTTCATACTGTTCCTCACCTTGTCTTCCAAATAACTCCGAGATGAGCTTGATGTCTGCTTCATCACCTGGACTACATACTTCCAGCTCCACATCATTGCCTGCCTTATCCCTGTTTCATCCTTGCTGAAACCCTGACCAACTTTGGAACCTCTGTACTAACTGCTGCAGTGCATACCTGGCCATTCTCCCATTTCCCAACCTTCATAAACTTGAATTCATCTGAAACTTTGTTCATATGCTAAGACACACTTCCACCCATCCCTCACTCTGCTCGATAATGTATGTTAGCACTTGGCCTGGCAACGCCTAACTTTGAGAATCCTCACCTTAGCTTTCGAATCCCTCTGTGGTCTGGCCCTTTCCTATCTCCGCAGTCTCCTCCATCCTTAGACTGTCTGAAACCTCTGTGCTCCTTCAATTCTATTCTCTTCCAATTTGTCCATTTTAATTGCTGCACCACTGGGGCCTGTGGCCTTCAGCTGCCTGGACCCTTAGCTCCATGGAGTGCTCTCCTCAAACCTTGTTGCCTCTCTCTCAGCTTCTTTAAGACACGTCTCAAACCTACCTCTTTGCCTAAGTCACCTATCCTGTTAGCGCTTTACAACTCAGTTTCCAATGTGGTCTAATGTTGTACCTGTGCAGTGCGCTGGGAGTTTTACTAGATTCAAAAGTGCTGTATAAATGGAAATTGCTGTCATTACTGGCGCTTCTAAAAGCTTTTCAAGTAAAAGGTATGAACGAGAGAGTTTTATATTTTGCAGAACAATAGAATCCGACGGTATGCCTTTGAACTGAAGATGCAGGATAAGAGTAGTTACCTGTTGGCAGCAGACAGTGACCAGGAAATGGAAGAGTGGATTGGAACCCTGAACAAAATTCTCCAGAGTACCTTCGAAGCTGCCATGCAAGAGAAGAGAAACGGCGAGTCACTGGAAAGTGAGTTTGAATCGGATTGTACTTTTCCCAGTCTGGCAGGGAATGGTTTACCAAGGCTAACGGGGTACTGTAATGGGGATTTCGGGGGATTTTACTTTCACACTGTAAATAGTCGTGCCAGCCATGCCAACGAGTTATTTCTGGGGAGGGGTTGGCCTGTGATCAATGTCAGAGTGGAATCTCAGGCCCCTTGTGGCATTAGGAGCACCTGCGGCCATTTTAGCTGGGGTACCCTGTCACTTTAGAACCTATACCTGCGGGCTGTAGCGCCATCTGTGTGTGCTGGAGCGCCTCCTACTGGTTGTCCCGCTTTCTCTGCCTGCCTACTGCCTTCAGTTAGAACATAGAACATTGAACAGTACAGCACAGTACAGGCCCTTCGGCCCACGATGTTGTGCCGAACTTTTACCCGAATCCTAAGGTCTATCTAACCTCCACCCCTACCTTATACTATCATCCATATGCCTATCTAATAGCCGCTTAAACGCCCCTAATGAGGCCGACTCCACTACCCTCTCTGGCAATGCATTCCACGCCCTGACCACTCTCTGAGTAAAGAACCTACCTCTGACGTCTCCCCTATATCTACCTCCACTCACTTTAAAACTATGCCCCATCGTAATAGCTACCTCCACCCGAGGAAAAAGTGTCTGGCTGTCTACTCTATCTGTACTCTGATCATTTTGTACACAAAAAGTTGTGTGACAAGTGGACTCTCTGGCTTCCTCTTTGGTCATCCCCACCCAAAATCAACATTGGGTTGGGTAGTAAATGGTCCAGTATAGTTTTATTTAAAGTTATTTTTAGTAATTTTAGAGCCAGTTACTCAAAGATGGAGGACTAGACATGCCGATTTTAAAAGGTAAACGCTTATTTTTTTGGTGATCACCCTATTTTTAGATGAGTTAATCAAACCGCACCAGGTTGCCGCTCTTAAATTAATCAAGGAATACTTTATCATGGAGAAAAGTTAACAATGCATTGTATTCTATTGCCCAGTTGCACCTGATTCATCGAAAGTTTTTTATGTTTATAATTGTAGAATGGATTTTCGCAGAATCCAACGTAACCTGCACAAATTCATGTAGATTTGGGCCAGATATTTTGATTGCATGCAGAGCAGTAACCTCAACTGCTTAATGGTTGCATTAGACTTATTGATGTTCCTTACACCTCCCTGAAAGCAATGTTTAGATGTAAGCTTTTCTGTTCTAAAATAAATTCCAAGATAAGAATTGGATTTCCCGCCAATTTTTTTGAACTTGCTGTCTTGTCGGAACTGGAAATTGATCTGAATTATGGCTCAGACTAACCCAGAGATTGAGCTCAGTATCTGTCAAACAAGTATGTGAATTTTGATTCTGAAAAGTCTGGAAACTACCTTTCTGCCTTTACTGTGTGACAGAATCTCAACCAGCGCAGGAGCCATTTTCTGGAGCCCCTTGAGTAGTTTAAAAAAGGAAACATGATGTGAAATATGCCTGTTTCTGCACGCAGATGTAATATACTTGCGTGTGCTTTTTTTTTCAAATGAGAAAGCTCCCTACCATTTTAAATTTTAGTTGTCCCTGCAAAAATAAGAATCGGGAATGAGCCACTTCAGTTCTGTGGAGAGACGGAGAAGGTGGTATTGTTCTCCTTAGATCTGAGAATATTAAGAGCAGATTTGATCGTGTTCAAAATCAGGGAGGGTTCTGATAGAGTACACAGGGTAAAATAGCTTCCACAGGCAAGAGGGTTAGTAACCAGAGGATACAGAATTAAGATAGATTTAAGCTCTCAGACTTCTCTTAACTGTCCCTGAACCATGACCCCATCATTGACCACCAGGCTATTGTGTCCATAACACTCACCAATCTCATTTATGGATCACCCCACTACACACAGCCTCCAAGCCCTTCAACCCTATACAGCCCACTTCCACCTTCTTCCCAAAATCCCCCGACAGAGCTGCCTGGCAGATCCATTGTTTCTGTCTGCTCCTGTCCCATGGATCTTACCTCTTCCTACTTCAACTCACTTTTTTGTCCCCGTGTCCAGTCCCTTCCCACTTACATCCTTTACGTGACTATAGGTATCCACGTGGACCCTTATCTATTTGAAAGGCACGTGAAATATTCTTTGTTCTTGCTTGGGTCCCTCTTTCTCTGGAACATTGATGACATCATCGGTGCTGCTTCCCGCTCTCACCTGGATTTGGAAGAATTTATCAATTTCATTTCCAGTTTCTGCCCTGCTCTCACGTTCACCTGATCCATCTCTGGCTCCTCCCTTGCCTTCCTCAACATCACTGTATCCATTTCTGGAGCTAAGCTGGCCATCAAGATCCACGACAAACCCAACGACTCCCACACTTACCTGGACTCTACATCCTCACACCCTGCTTCCTGTAAAGATTCTGCTCCATTCTCCCAGTTCCTTCATCTCCGCCGCCTCTGCTCTGATGATGCCACCTTCGACAAGGGGTCCTCCAAAATGTCCACCTTGTTCCTCAGCCGAGGATTCCCCTGGCACTGTGGTTGACAGAGCCCTCAGGTGTATCTGACCCATTTCCCATACTTCGCTGTCACCCCCGTCTCTTCCCTCCCACAACAGCCATAGGAGCCCCCCTTGCCCTTACCTACCATCCCACCAGCATCCACGCCCAGAGGATCATTAGCCGCCATTTCCACCAGTTCCAGCGGAATACCACCACCGGACACATATTCCCCTTCCTTGAACAGCATTCCTTGGGGACTGTTCTCTCAGGGACACTCTG
This sequence comes from Rhincodon typus, assembly GCF_021869965.1. NCBI lineage: Eukaryota > Metazoa > Chordata > Chondrichthyes > Orectolobiformes > Rhincodontidae > Rhincodon > Rhincodon typus. The sequence continues at coordinate 91,915,477 of NC_063337.1, read as the reverse complement.
GTCCACTCCTCCATTTGCAACATCTCCCCACACCCTCCCTGTACCTTCCCATGCATTCATGGAAGGAGTAACACTTGCTCAGTAACCTCCCCCCTCCTCATTGTCCAAGGCTTTGGACACACTTTCCAGGTGAAGCAGCGGTTTACCTGTGTTTCTTTCAACCTGCTCTACCCTGTTCGCTGTTCACAATATGGACTCATCTACACCGGGCGGACAAAATGCAGAGGGTGCGACCACTTTGCAGAACGCCTTTGTTCTGTCTGTAAAGACAGCCCTGAGCTTCCAGTTGCCTTTAACTTCAACACACCACCCTGTTCCCTGGCTAACACCTCTCTCTCAGGCTCGCTGCTGTGTTCCAGCGAAGCTTCGCGCAAGCTTGAAGAACAGCTCCTCATTTTCCGCTCGGGGACCCTGCAGCCTTCACGACTCAATATTGAGGGTCAATAAGAATAGAACCTGAACACCTTTTTCCACATCCTTTACCTACCCCCACATCCCAGGTGCTGTCATGATATGAGCTGCTTTCAACAGTCAACACACTTTCACCTATATATGGTACCCAATTATCAGCTCTTCTTTCTCCCTGGCTCACCATTATTCATCTCTTTGTCTGCCTAACTGACTTTCTGACCCTCTGCGCTCCATCTCCACCTATTCGCTCACTCCTTTACCCTCCCAACCTGCCTTCAGCATATACACCGCCTTTCCCTCGCTACTGTCAGCTCTGAAGAAGGGTCAATGGACGCTCTGCCAAACCTGCTGAGAATCTGCTGCAATTTGTGTTTTTGTTACAGATATAAGATCATTGAATTAAAAGATCCAGAGGAAAAATCAGGGCTGTGTTTTGTACACTGACTTGTTGTGATTTGAATGCAATGCCTGAAAGGGTACTGGATGCCAATTCAATAATAGGTTCTAAAAAAGGGAAAAAATGTGCAGCCTATGGGAAAGAAGCAAAGGAAGTGGAACTAATTGGAAAGTTCTTTTAAGAAGCCAGGTCAGACACAATGGGCTAAACATTTTCTGCTGTAGGCTTTGTCTGTATGCATTAGAGGAAAAGTAAAACAATTCCAAAAAAATTGAAATTGCTGGAGGAAAATACTCTGGAAGCTAATCAAACGTTTGCAAAATGATGCAAAATAATCTTTCTTCTTGGGACTGTTCTCACTGTTAGGCTAAGTCAATTCATTTACAAAACCCAGTTCCTGTACCATTGTGCTTTAATAAATGAAACAGCAGATGTTTTGCCACCTGTAGTACTGAAAGACTCAGTTGTTGAAAGATGGTTGCGTACAAACTGCATACAAGCCTTGTTAAATTAGTTCAGTAAATTCTATGCTTAACCTGTCAATGATTCATGTACTTGCTTTCTGGGAGTGTATTTCCCATCTTTCCAAAAGAACTGGAAGTAGTTCAGTGGCTGAAATGTTGACCTTAGCAAATACTGTATCAGCCATTGGTCAGGACAGCACCATGGGATCAGTTGTATGAAATCTGGCATCTTTTATACCTTTTAAAGGCACAGATGATACACTTGATGATAAAATGCTGGGTTGTATTTTTTGAGTTTGCTTCTAAATCTTGGAATTTATCTGTTCCAAAATGATTTTTGAAAATTTATATGGCTTTAATATTAACGCACAACCTGTCGCAGCTCAAATCCTTAATTCCTCATCTTTACTTTAGTTACCTCTGGATTCTCAGGCACACCTGGCCAGCTTCCTATAATCTCCCTGATGTAAAGCCTGAGGTTATCTAAAATTCCTTGCTTTCTAATCCTCCTAATGCTTTTTCCCTCCTTAACTCTATACTCTCCCACCAGACCCACAAATCTCCCAGATGTCAACGCTCCTTTAATTTTGACCACTTTGTATCCCTGATTTTAATCATTCCAACACTTACAGCCTTGGCTTGCTTTCAGTTATCTAGTCCCCAAGAACTGGAAATCCTTCCCTAACTCTCTCCATCTCTCTGCTTCTCTTGCTTTCCTTAAAACACTCTCTAAAGCCCTATCTTTTTTCACCAAACTTTTAATCATTTCTCCCAAAGTTTCCTTATGTGTCTCAGTGTCACATTTGTTTTCTAATTTGCTTTCTGTTGTTTTTGTGAAACATCTTGGGACATCTTATTGAATGTACACCTATATATAAATACAATTACTGTTTCTGATTTAAATACAATACGTTGGACTATAAGACATAGATATCTTTTTAAAACAAAAAAGTCATTGAATGATCAGGAAATAAAATAACAGTGAATTTAGGGTAGAGCTTAGTGATTATTTGGTCTGTTTTATTTCCTGTTTCCTGGCTGCAGTTTTTGGAATGAGATTCAATAGAGTTGATTTCACAAACCTGAAATCTCATCCAAACTAACTACGGTTAAAGTGCTTTTGCTTAAATTGCATCGGATGTCATTGTTAAAATAAACATTTAATCTCATTGTTTTACTGGACAAAGCAGAGATTATAATTTACTTTGAATCGATGCTGTTCCATTGTGCAATTTTAAGCTGTTCCTGTGATTATTTAAACACATGAACGACTTACATCTGGTATAGATCTGTCTTAGGGTTAGGAACAGTCTGTCAGAGCAAGAAAAAGAAAATATTTATTCTTGTTATTTTAGTCTTAAAGCTGCACTAATAATGATTTTCCATGTTTAGTTTCAGATGATGAATTATCTGGTCAGGGAAGATCAGAACATGTAACCAGCCTGGAAAGTCTCCATTGTGAAATGACAAAGGTGTTGTTGTGCTTTTTTCCAATTCTTTGGTGATAAAGGCAACGATAAATATGGAAATATCCGTTAAATTGTTCATTTTAAGTATTAAAAATGCTCTATTTTGACCTTTGTACAGGTGCTGCTTATTACTTTTAGGAACACAGGAGTAAGCTCCTCAGAACATTGAGCCCGTGGCTGGTCTCCTGTCCCCAACCATCTCCATATTGCCTCATGTTATTTTTCTCCAAAAGAATCTGTTGAACCCTGACCTGATCAATGATTGAGCTTACACAGCCCTCTGAAGAAGAGAATTTTCAAGATTCAGCACTTCTGAGTGAAGAATTTCCTCCTGTCAGCCTTAAATTACAAACCATTTATCATGAGGTCATATCCACTGGTTTTGGACTCACCAGCCAAGGAAAATAAAAACCAAAAGAACTGCTGATGCTGTAAATCAGGAACAAAAACAGAAGTTGCTGAAAAAGCTCAGCAGGTCTGGCAGCATCTGTGAAGAAAAAAATCAGAGTTAACGTTTCGGGTCAG
>NC_063337.1:91900382-91911711 GCF_021869965.1 Rhincodon typus | reverse complement strand
TTTTTGCCACATGATTCTATGAAAACGCAATACTAGTTTTTAAATCTTCAATAATAAAGGAGGGAGATAATAAACCTCTTCTGAAATTTATTCCAGTTGCCGCAGGGGGTGAGCAGCTCAGCTGCCTCCCTGATGTTAGACAAATAGCTCAGGAGCAGGAGGGAGCAAATGAGAAACCTTCGCACCATCTTCATTGCTACGTCTGCAACATAAAGATTTCACTATTGCAGGTATCCGCAAAGGAGTGAGAAAAACGCATACATATTTTACACTACCTACACTATCAGGCCAAGGGGTCCGAATCTGCGACTTTATCTCCTAAGTTGCAATCGGACGAGGCGTTTGTATTCTTCCCTGCGTGCGCCCTCACCCACAGCTTCACAAATATTCCTTCCCCTGTCACATGGGCTGAAGGCTATTTACAGTCAAGTTCCGTCAGTCTGAGCTCATACAAGGAAGCAGTTCCACTAGCAGCGAGTGGAACCAGTTGTGGCAGAGGCACATCTTTCAGCACAACCATCAAGAACAAAAAGGTCCTTTCATCGTGACCTTTTAAAGAAATCTGGTGCTGCTCAAAGAACTACCAGCACCGTCTAACATATTGCTCAATGTACTTTAATTGCTTCAATAATGGGCTGGAAGAAGCCAAGCATGTGACTGGGAATTAATACAGACAGTTGCACAACAAAGTGCAAAAAAATTGCACACCTCAATATTATGAAAAGAAGAATTTTAGTCTGGTTTAAATCAAGCAGTCTGTTTTGTAGATTACGAGAAATGTAGCGATTCAAACAGTCTCAATGTCACGCTGCATCAATGGTAGTGGGTAAAAATATTTAGAAATAACCGCAAGAAGGTCATAGAGTCATACAGCATGGAAACAGACCCTTCAGTCCAATTCATCCAAGTATCCTAAACTGATCCAGGACCATTTGTCAGCATTTAGCCCACATCCGTCTAAATCCTTTCTATTCATGTACCCATCCAGAAGCCTTTTCAACGTTGTAATTTTCTTCCTTTGTCAGCTCATTCTATACATGCATCCTCCGAGTGAAGAAATTTAGGTCCCTTTTATATCTTTCCCCTCTCACAATAAAACTATGCCCTATAGTTTTGGACTCCCCCAGCCTAGGAACAAGACTTTGGTTATTCACCCTATCCATGCCCCTTAAGATTTTATAAACCTCTACAAGGGCGCCCCTCAGCCTCCGATGCCCCAGGGAAAATAGCCCCAATCTATTCAGCCTCTCTCTATAGCTCAAGCCTCCCAACACTGGCAACATCCTCGTAAATCTTTTCTGAACCCTTGCAAGTTTAGCAACATCTTTCCTATAGCAGGAAGACCAGAACTGAATGCAATATTCCAAAAGTGGCCTAACCAATGTTCTCTAGTCGCAACATGTTGTCCCAAATGCCTTCTTCACCACCCTGTCTGCCTGCAACTCCACTTTCAAAGAAATCTGAACCTGCACCCTAAGTCTCTTTGTTCAGTAACACTCCCCAGGACCTTACCATTAATTGTATAAGTCTGCCCTGGTTTGCTTTTCCAAAATACAGCACCTCACATTCATGTAAATTAAACTCCATCTGCCACTCCTCAGCCCATTGGCCCATCTGATCAAGGTCCCATTGTACTCGAGCTAACCTTCTTCGCTGTCCACTATATGACCAATTTTGGTGCCATCTACAAACTTTCTAATCATCTTAAATTCCCATACAAATCGTTTACATACATGATGAAAAGCAGTGGACTGAGCATGGATCCTTGCTGCACACCACTGGTCCCAGGCCTCCAGTCTGAAAAACAACTTTCTACCACCACTCTCTGTATCCTACCATCAAGCAAATTTTGTATCCAATTGGTTAGCTTCCCCTGGATTCTACGTACTCTAACCTTGCTAACCAGTCCACCACATGGAACTTGTTGAGCATCTTCCTGAAGTCCATACAGACATGCCTACTACTCTGCCTTCATCAATCTTATTTGTCACCACTTCAAAAAACTCAATCAAGTTAGTGAGACATGGTTTCCTATCCACAAAGCCATGATGACTATCCCAAATCAGTCCATGTCTTTCCAAATACATGTAAATCCTGTCCCTCAGAATCCCCTCCAACAACTTACCCACCACTCACATCAGGTTCACCGGTCTCTAGATCCCTGGTTTTTCCTTACAGCCTTTCTTAAATAATGGGTACAACATTAGCCAACCTCCAGTCTTCTGGCACCTCATCCGTGGCTGTCGATGATATAAATATCTCAGCAAAGGGCCTGGCAATCTCTTCTCTAGCTTTCCACAAAGTTCTGGGATACACTTGATCAGATCCTGAAGATTTATCTACCTCTATGCATTTTAAGACCTCCAGCACCTCCTCTTCTGTAAATGGACACTTTTCAAGTCATTACTATTTATTTCCCCAAGTTGCCTAGCTTCCATGTCCTTCTCCACAGTAAATACTGACGCAAAATATTTGTCTCGTATCTCCCCCAACTCCTGTGGCTCTGCATAGAGACGGCCTAACCTTTACTTAACAGCCCTATTCTCTCCCTAGTTACTCTCTTGCCTATTTGTAGAATCTCTTTGGATTCTTCTTAACCCTATTTGCCAAAGCCAACTCATGTCCCCTTTTCTGCCCTCCTGACTTCCCTCTTAAGTATACTCCTACTGTTGTACTCCTTGTACTCTTCTGGGGATTTACTTGATCCCTGCTGTCTGTACCTGAATCTGCCTCCTTCTTTTTCTTGACCAGAGCCTTAATTTTTCCAGTCATTCCCTACACCTACCAGCCTTGCCCTTCACCCGAACAGGAACGTACTGTCTCTGAACTCTCGTTATCTCATTTTTGGAGGCCTCCCACTTTCCAACCATCCTTTTACCTGCAAAAGACACCCCCAATCAATTTTGAATGTTCTTGCCTAATACTGTCAAAATTAGCCTTACTCCAATTTCGAACTTCAACTTTTGGCTCAGGTCTATCCTTTCTTATAACTATTTTAAACTAGTAGATTTATGGTTATTTGCCCCAAAGTGCTCCTTCAGTCACTCACACTGCCTTAGTTCCCAAATTTGTCAATAATTGGATTGTTAAAATGCAAACATACTGAACAAAATAAATTAAGAACAATGGGTCAAAATAAAATTCAATATTGGATTGGAGAGAGGCAGGAGGGAAAAAGGCAATGGGATGGGAGGAGTGGGGGAAGAGGCAGGCTGGGGGGGGTAGAGGAGGGAGGACAAAGGGGGTGTATTGGAAGGAGCAAGAGGCAGGATTGGTGGAAGATGGTCTCGTGGGAGTGGGGAGAGGCAGAGATGGTAGCGGGAACAGAAGGGGAACAGGAAGTGGGAGACAAGGGACAGGTTGGGGGGAAGGAGGGGCAGGAAGCAGGGGGGTGGGAGGGAAGGGAAGCCAATGGGGACAGAGGTGTGAAGGGGCAGTCGGGGTTGAAGAGAGGCAGGTGGGAGAGAAGAAGCAGGGGAAAGAAGGTAAAGAACAAAAGAGATGCTGAGGCATTTTTATTTTAAAAATAATTAAACGTACTTGTATTTTTACACCTCTTTTCACCACCTCAGAGTGTTCCAAAGCGCTTGAGAGTTAACAAAGCACTTCTTAAGTGAAGTGATGCATAGCAAGATCCCACAAACAAAATCTAATCATGGCCCGGTGATCTGTTTTAATGATATTGATGGGCTATAAATACTGATCCAGGGCACCAGGAAGAGTTCCCACCTTTCACCCAAGACAGTGGCAGTGGGATCTTTGATGCTTAAATTGAGGGCAGACGGAGGCTTGGTCGAGTCGCTAAGTGTGCTGCAAAAGGTGTTGAAGGAGTGATGATGGAACAGAGGAAAAGAAGAAAGGTGGCCCAGATATGGGGCTTCTGAAGGATAAAACGAGAAGTACATACACAGCAGAACCAAACGTACATACGATAAAGGTAAAGTTGCCATAGTCTTGTCAGACCACAGGGCTGCTATCTCATTAGAGAGAGAGAGAGAGAGAGGCAACTAGGTGGTGGTTTAACCTGAGGGTCACCACGCCTCAGGAGAGGGGAGAGAGGGTTGAGGAGGAGAATCCACCATGGTAACCCCAGCGCAGTGCAGGAATCGAACCCATCACTCTGCATCACAATATGGATTGGGCAGCTAAACGAACCCCGCACAATATAGCGAGCACACAGCGATAAGATTCATGCAGAGCAACTCATTCATTATCCTTTGGGTTCTCCATCACTCTTCAAAAGGTGTTTGCTTATGCAATGTAGCTTTAAGATTTCATTTGAAAAGCAGTTTCTGCATACATGACCATTAGAGCCAACATTTTCTCATCTGTGTGGCCACGGCTGATAGCTCAGGGACAGGTATTTGCCAAAAACGGAATTGAAAATTCCCACCGCCATCCAGATTGAAGGCAACGCGAGTTAACATCAGGAAGCAATGGGTCACTGGAAAGTATCCCCTATATAAAAGGTAGATCCTGGCAACTGTGTAAATCTAGGGTCACAGAATCGTAACAGCGATGGAGATCATTCAGGCCATTGAAGCTAGAACAAACCAATCACACTGTCCTGCCCTAGGCCCATAATGCTGCACCTTTATCTTTCTCAAATACATCTGTTTCTGTGCTGTAGATACGACCTGTCCAATTTCCTTCTGAAATCATTAATTATTGGTGTTCAAGATGCAAACTGGATCTCCTGGAAAAGATCACAGACCATATGTGTGACTAGAGATCTATAAAGATCTTGATGTTTCCTTCACCTTGTACAGAAAGGGGTCAAACAAGGGATCTTGTTCTGTCACTAAACAGTCTGATGTTCTCCCTTGCAAGGGTTTTTTGTCGTCCATGATGTACAGAAGCACTTGCAAAGAATGGAATTAATCTGGTGGACATACTGAAGCTATTTGAAACACACACCATACTTAGCAATGCCAAACCACAGGCATCTCAAACACATGCAGAAAAATACTCGCACTGTCCAAAAATAGATGCAAAGTGGTTTTTTTTCGAGACATATCAAACCACTCTATGGTAATAAGCACTGCAAATCAGACCCAAATAAAGAGCACACAGCAAAAAAGCAACCAGCTCTGAGGGAATGGCTGAAATCATGTGATGAGCGTGATGTAAATCACACCAAAGCAAATAGGAGCCATGCATGAAATCTGGGTCAAGAACACACCAGGTACAGTACACATCCCAGCACTTTCCCATATCGTCGTATGGGAACCTAACGGACGCGTGTGCATCCTTTATCGGTACTGAACATTCCTGACAGATTTCAAAATCTAGGTCGACAACCCCGGCATGAAAGGTGTCGTGTCAAGTTTGTACTGCGCAACAGTTTAAGTAGGAGCTCAGGTTCAGCACTGAAGTGTGTGAGTTTCCAGGCACTTGACAACATTCAGCCAGAGTGTGGTAGGCTGTGTCAACCAGGCACCTCGGTTAATCAGTGAGCCCTGGGGATCCCGTTTTGTGAGACAAGTCCAATTAAACTGGGAGCTGCTTCAGGAGCCAGCGGAAGGGGCAAAGATAACAACAGCAATCCCTCTTATCTGCGGTTTTCATCTTATTCACCCTCCCCACTTAGTCATCCAATCGTGAAGCAATCTTTCAGAAAAAAAAATCCCCTAAGAAAACAAAAAGCAGCAAAATGGTCAAGCTACAAATGACTTAATTAAACAAGATCAGTGAGATTGCTTTAGAAATCCAAACAATCCAGTTATTTTGTAACAAGGGAAGGAAAGAAATCAAACAGTACAAAAAGGTTTTTTTTTCTGTCCGAGCTTAGCGTTATGAATTTTTGGGATTCTCTATGCCAGGGGTCTATGAAAGCCAAATCATTAAAGTATGTTCAGAGATGGACAGATTTATAAACACCAGTGATTAAAGGGATATGGGGAGGAGTGTGGTTAAATGGCATTGAAGTGGATGATCAGTTTGGATTGAATCGAATAGCAAGGCAGGGAGTGAATGGCCTACTCCTGCTTCTATATTCCTAACAAAGATGTGGAGGCCGTGCGCATGGTCACTGATCCAAATTCCAATTGTGTGGATCTGAGAGGGAACATCTGAGGAAGTCTGGAGATGCCAATGCTTCAGGGTTGGACTAGAGTCTTCTGTTATTTAAGATCAATCTCCAGCCCGCTGCTGCAAACAAAAACCCAGGAAAACACGGGCATGAAGAAAAATACATTTTCTGTTCAGCAACTTAGGTTATTGCGTATAATAATGCTGGCAATGGCAAGGGAAAAGTCTGTTTCACTGACAGTCAAGAATCAGCCAACTGATCAATAAAGGGTCTCATGGGTTCTCCGATTGGCTGGGAAGCCAGTGAGTTATAATGATGGACAGTCTGGAGAGCCAATGACTGGAATATAGGGGTGGGGTGATTAGAGACGACAATCCATCATCCAATCAGAGATGGTAAATCCTAAAGCCAGAAGAAAATCATAATGGCATATCGAAGAGGTACATAACTTGAACGATCCAGGTTAAAAGAGTGAGTGGTGGACAAAAAGCTTTCACCAATTGCACAGTGAAATGTTTGTGATGGTTTTCCAATTGACGTGGGAAGGCGGAGCACAATGAGATGGGCTTGTTCAGTGACCGATGACAGGATAGTTAAGGTCATGTGATGACCCCTGAGCTGGGTCGGCCCCAGTTTGAGGTTGAGGAGTCATTTTGCAAACCACCCCCATCAGATCTGATCTGGAGTATGTCTGAATGTATACGCTCCCTTGAATGACACAGGTCTGTACTGGGACAGTGACTCCAAAGGCTTTTAAAAGCAGGTAGGTTGAGCACAAAAGACCTCAGGCGTGGGTCTCACACATTCGAGAATGTTTTTTTTTGCGATCACCAAAAGTAATTGGAGAACCAATTCTTAATTTCTAATCCCCACTAAACTAAAAAGAATTGTGCTGCAAATGTTCACAGTACTCAAAAGCACACACACACACACGCACACGCACACACACACACAAAATAAAAACACATACACACAAATGCACAAATGCAAACAATTGTACTTTATTACAATGAGATTGAATCAGTAATCCGTTCATTATCCCCCAAATGCCAGGAAGCTTTGTTTTCCACCTCCCCCACATTTGGGTGTAGTTTTCTGTTTGAAATCCCATGAGTTATCAAATCCAAGTTCTGCAAATATCCTTTCATTCATCATCGTTTAACCTTCCCACAATGTTCCTGCCCAATCTGTTTGTGTTTCAGAAAATACTTGTGGTGGATTAAAATACCCAATTAACATTTTAGCATAGCATTACACAGACCACTGTGCGCAGAAAATGACTGTTTGGTTTGAACAGTCCTTGCCAACATTAATGCTCCGTTCATTACCTCCTTCTACCAACCGTAGCCTTCTACTCCCTTCTCCCTTGTGTTTATCCAGTTTTCTCTAAACTATTCACCTTGACCATTCTCTGTGGGAGAGAGTTCCACATTCTCACTGGACAAAGACAATTCTCCTGAATTTCCCACTGGCAGTTTGTTAGTGACTTATCTTAGACTGGCAGCCTGTAATTTTGCTCTTCCCCACGAGGTGGAGTTTGGAATAGATGGCCATATCTATTCGATCAGGAGATAGCAAGGACTGTACGTGCTGGAGGTCAGAGCCAATACAGTGTGGAGTTGGAAGAGCACAGCAGGTCAGGGTGGCATCAGAGCAGCAGGAAAGTTGACATTTTGGGTTTGCACCCTTCATCGGGACTGGGGGGAGGGAAGGGAGCTCCAAAATAAATAGAGGAAGGCGGGTGGGATGGTGATAGGTGAGTGCAGGTAGGGTGTTGTGGAGATTGGTCAATGGGAAGGGTAGGGCGGATAGGTGAGAAGGAAGATGGACAGGTTGTGTCAGGTCAAGGAGGCGGGGATGAGATGGGGGCTGGACACAGGATGAAGCCAGGGGTGGGGAGATTTTGAAGCTGGTGAATTCTGTGTTGAGCCCGTGAGGCTGCAAGCTCCCAAGGCAGAATATAAGGTGTTGTTCCTCCAGTTTATAGAGATTGGAGGAGGCCCAGGATGGACATGTCACCCAGGCAGCTTGTTGCACACTTGTCACAATGTGGCCACACGTAAACTGGAGGAACAACACCTTATATTCCGCCTCGGGAGCTTACAGCTCAATGGCCTCAACACAGAATTCACCAGCTTCAAAACCTCCCCAGCCCTGGCTTCATCCTATGCCTTCCCTCTCATCCCCCTTCCCTGACCTGACACAACTTGTCCATCTTCCTTCTCATCTATCCGTCCCACCCTGCCCACTGACCAATCCCCACTAACCCCTACCTGCATCCATCCCCACCCCACCCTCTACTTCCGAGTTCCCTTCCCCGTCCCTAGTCCTGACTCGAAATGTCGAATTTCCTGCTCCTCTGCCTGACCTGCTGTGCTCCTCCAGCTCCACACTGTATCGACCATTTCTATTCGATCAACGAGCTGGTAACCAGAGATACAGTTAATGTGGTGCACAAGTTTAGATCCCATTTTTGGGCAGCTAGTGGAATATTAATTTAATAATTAATTTTTAAAAATCTGGCACTAAAAGCTTGCCTCAGGAATGATAACCATATCATCAATTCTCATGAAACTCCATTTGATTCACTTTAGGGAAGGGAATCTGCCATTGTCCTCAGGTTTGACTTATATGTGACTCCAGATCCACAGCAATATGGTTGATTCTTAACTGCCCTCTGAAACAGCCCCTCAGACTCAGTGGCAATTAGGGGCAGGCAACAAAGCTCATAATACCAGAGACATCCACATCCCATTAAAAAATTAAAGTAGCAAGAACATTTCATGCATCTAGTCTATTCAAACTTTTCATCATGTTAAAGATCTTTGTTGGGGCATCCCTTTTTCAGTTGGAAACAATCACAGCCTGTTCACCCTCTCCTAATGGACATAAACTCTGGTATTATCCTCAAATATTATTCGAGATCCTCAACTGTACCTCAATCATTTTCATAATGTGGTGAACAGAATTGTATACCATATTCTACATCTAGTCCAGTTAAAGTTATATTTTCAGCACATATTTGCTATTTTCTAATTCGATCAGTCTAGAAATTTGCCCTCACACATGGCTTATTTTGATTTAGTCCTGTTCATCTACAACACAACTTTTAATGATTTGTGTAGCTGTACTGAAGAGAAAAAAACGGGCTACAGGAGAAGGATCAGTGCACTAGGACATGCTGAGTCAACTCTCGCAAAGAGTTGACACAGACACATACAGCTGTGACCATTCTATAATACTTACTTTGCCCCTTAATCCCAGGTAAGATTCTTATTTTCCAAGTAGATAGAAAACAAAATAATTACCAGACTACACCTATTTAACTAACAAGATTAAATACATGAACTACTGTGAGAAGGCAAACGCTTAGCAAAGAGTTACTGGGCAACTGTTCATTTGGAACTGCTAACCTTATGGGACCCCAGCAAGAAAAAGTATTAATGTGGATGGAGATTTGTTGAGTTGTGAGCTAATGCTTCACGTAATAAATAGTCATTTATTAGTAAAGAACTTGAGTACTGCTGAAAAAAATACATTTTGTCAAAGCTTATTATCTTGCACTCATCAGGAAAACTCATAGGAAATACCAAAGTAAAAGGAAAACAATATTTATACCACAGAGTGCTGCCCTTGGCAATTGGATTTGAATTGGTAGAGGTGTTGCCTAGAGAATGTGCCAGTGAATGATGATTGCCATTTAACTGCCAAGCCTTGTTTAAATTTTAAACCAGGCAGGTTTACTGATTGGTTCATTTCTCCAGGCAATGCCTTGACCAAAGAATGTTTGTACCTAATTTTGTTGATTTGAGACAGTATGTGTACATTTTCTTTCTGTCTGCAAAGAAGCCAGTCTGTGTAGTAATATGCAGTTTCCAGTATATGCATGTGCACCACGCTGCAAGCATAACTGCTAATCAGTAATTGGTTATCAGTGTGATCCTTTACCAGACATAATTCAGTACATGCTGTCCAACTGTGAATCACATCTCATGTTGCAATTTTCTAAGTGTAGATGTTTGGGTACAGTTAATACCTTGCTTGTTGCAAATAACTGAAGGGTATGCTGTTTGATATGACCTACTGCCAGCCTTTGAGATGTACAGCATTTGTACCCAGCATGACATTGATACTGAAATTCATTTGCCATGTTATTCATTAACTTAAGAGTCAGAACAGCTTTTTGGCTTGATGGTTGCATCCAGTTAACGGCAAATGCCACTTGCCAAACAATCAGCACTCTCTTCTCATAACAGTATAAATTATGTCTTCCCTCTACTTCAGCGTTTCTTGCAAATTGTCCTGATGAGTTTGAGACAAAAATCTTTGACAGAATATGTCTTTTCTCAGCGATACTCAAGATTGATTATCCACAATGCAATTTATAATTAAAATTGCACATTTTACTTTCCCAAAGTCAGGAGGGAACTTGACAGAACAAAACCATTTTTGAGAGAAATTTGAGAGGCTAATTTGCTTCCTGGCTGAGTACACAGTCTCTGTAAAAGGCAAGCACAATATCCCATTTACCTACCTACAGGAGCAGTACATGACTCCACAGTTGGTGAAAGAAATGCTAATTAACAAAAGAGAGGAACAAAGTGGGGAGGAGAAAGACCACAAGAAGAATGAAGCAATCGTTAGCAATGAGCACTTTTCCAAAAAGAAAGTCAAATTAAAAGTTAAATTAAAAAAATCAAAGCTCTTCAGTATTGCCACAACTAGAAATCCACAATATAACTTGGATTTATTCTTCAAATTACCTTGATATCTTGGAACTCTGCCTTTTCCAAATGGCATTGGCAGGTTTAACGGTATGTAATGTTCATGGTTGCAGATAACTCGCAGAAATTCAAACTTCAGTTCAAACAATGTCTAAAATGAAACAATTCAGTCACAAATCAGAAATGAGTTAACTGCTTTCTGAAACTGCATATTACAGACTTCATATTTAACACTTTCATTCTTATACAATGAGGGGTAAGTCACTTTATAGATTCATACATTATTGCAGCTCAGAAATGCAGGTTGTCTGATACAGAAAGGTTGAACAGGTTGGGCCTATGCTGAATGGAGAGGTGAGATTATTAAAGCATATAAAATTCTGAGGGGACTTGACAGAGTACAAAGTAGAATATTTTATCTCCTGGGGGAACTGAGAACAAGAAGACATGGTTTAAAGATGAGCAGTCTCCCACTCAAGACAGAGATGAGAAGGATAGACAAACAGGAGGCTGGAAGAACACAGCAGGCCAGGCAGCATCTGGAGGAAAGGAACAGTCAACATTTCAGGTATTA
>NC_063337.1:91857064-91899982 GCF_021869965.1 Rhincodon typus | reverse complement strand
TTGACTGTTCCTTTCCTCCAGATGCTGCCTGGCCTGCTGTGTTCTTCCAGCCTCCTGTTTGTCTACCTTGCATTCCAGCATCTGCAGTATTTTTTTGTCTCTGGAGATGAGAAGGAATCCGTTTTCTCTGAAAAATTCCCTTCCCCAGAGATCACAGAAGGTGGACACTTAATATATTCAAGGCTGAGTAGGACAGACTTTTCATTGGTTATGATGGACAAGTAAGAAAGTGGAGTTGGGACCACAGTCAGATTAACTATCATCTTATTTAATAGCAGAGCAGGTTCAATGGGCTGAATGGCCTATTCCTGCTCCTATATCTTACAGTCCTGTAACCATAATATAATTATTCTAAAATTACATTCAACAGTTCCATTATTAATGCCAGCAGGTCTTGCATTCACGTAACGCAAGCAGAAATTTCAAAATTGGAAGCAAACTTTGTTATAATCGGCATCTTATGAATTGGCACATTTTATAAACCGGCAAAAATTATACACCTCAAATATCGGAAGTTTACTGTATTCTTGTGATCTCCACAATGTTGGTTGAGGGTGTGAGAGAGAATTCTCTTCACCGGTAAGTTTTATTTAAGGCTAAGCTGCACCATTCTTTCGGTGATTTATACCGCAAATAAAGTATAACAGTGATGTGTGTATGTCCTGCATTACTTTGTGTGTGTTTTGACATTGATTATGTGGGCCTCTTGATCAACTGCAAGGTTTAATCCACCAGTACACTCCCGGCCCCACAGGTGCCGGTTAGTAAAAAGTTTGCCGTATTGCAAAAATGAGCAAAGGAAAATTACTTCAACCTTAGGGATTCCTGGACTGAACCACTTCATGTAATTGTTGATTTGTTTGAAGACAAATCCTCTGTCCATCAATGAGAAGCATCTCTGTAAATTATGAATGCGGAGAAGACAAATAATCAGCTTTTGGAAAATTAGTGTCCCTACAGATGTGCTGACCCCACACCCCCTCCACTAACATATCGTCTAAAGATTATCAAAATGCATAGAGTTGGTGTGACGCAACCAATACACTCCCAAATAATTGATCACATTGTCACTATTCTTTGTCTTGCTTCTCTATGCAACCACTCATTTACACGGCATATTTACACAATGAAATACCTCAAGGTACACTGTAGAGTGATGTATGGTACTGAGTTACACGAGGGGATTTCATATGAAAAAAGCTTGGTCAAAGAGTTTTTTTCTTGAGGAGAGGGGGGAAGTGATGTGGCAAGGCAGAGAGCTGGAGGGTGGAAATTCCAGAGGTTGAGATCTAGGCAGCCGAGGGTGCAATTAAAATCAGGAAATGCTCAAGAGGCCAGAATGTGGGGAGTGCAGAGATCGCTAAGAGTTGTCCAGAAGGATAAGTTATTGAAATATGGATGGATGAGGCCAGGATTTGAACACAAGGATGAAAATTTTCAAGTCATGACTTTGCTTGACCAAGTGCCTACATTGTGGGTATTAATCTATGCTACAGCCCAACGCCTGCCCATTACTGTAGAAAATCCTAGGTGCAATTGAATGAGTAATGCACAAGAGGACATGTATGAGATCCCTGGTTAATTCATTGGTATGGTACAGCTAAACACACAATCACTCAGGAAAAGGCATAAAAGATGACCATTTTCACTCCCCTTTTTTTAATTCTGGTTGATTTAATAGAATCCCTACAGCGTGGAAGCAGGCCATTCAGGCCACAGACACTCAGAACAGCATCCCACCCAGAGTCACCACAACGCCCCCATCTCTGTAACTCTGCATTTCCCATGGCTGATCCAGCTAGCCTGCACACCCCCAGACATTAGGGGCAATTTAGTATGACTAATTCACCTAACCTGCTTATCTTTGGACCAGAGCTCCCAGAGGAACCCCACAGAGAGAGTGTGCAAATTCCACACAGGCAGTCATCTGAGGGTGGAATCGAACGCAGGTCGCTAGCACTGCGTAATACAGCAGTGCTAACCACTGAGCCACCGTGCCACCTGATCTCAAATTTGAGTTGTATTTCAATTCTAGCTACATCCCTTGGCTTTGTAACATGTTTCTAGTTTTGCCTAACTATATACTGATCTCAGATTTAAAATTTCCAATCAAGGAGCATTTCCTAATGGGTTCATTAATAGGTTACAAAGTGATGGCAACTGAACACTCAGGGGCGCTGCAGATTCCTCATTTCCAAATTTTCACCAAACCTTCCCTGAAAGGGGCAATATTCCAAAGATACACGATGAGGCCAGTTCAGCAATGTGCCTGTGAACAAAGGTCATATTTGAAAGTCATCATCTTTGGCTGCAGCCTCAACCCCAAATTCTGGCATGTTCTACTCAAAACCCGATCCTTGTATCGAATCACAGCAAGTGCAGCACAGAATGAGGCCACTCAGCCCGTTGGTTCTGAGCCGGCTCTTCTGAAATGCTATCCAGCTGGTCTCACACCACCCTTCCTTCCACATACCCTTATTTTTTCTGACGTGGGCTGGGGTGAAAAAAGTCAGAAGTCACACGACACCAGGTTATAGTCCAAAAGATAAAGGGACCTGACGAAGAAGCAGCGCTCCAAAAGCTTGTGATTTCAAATAGACCTGTTGGACTATAACCTAGTGTCATGTGACTTCTGATTTTACCTTTTCTACTTCAAGTATTTACGCACTTCCTTTTCAAAAGTAACCACTGAATCTGTATCCACCAGACAGCGGGCAGTGCATTCTAAATCAAAGCCACTTTTTAGGTTAAAGAAGATTTTCCTCATGTAGTCCCTGATTCCCCTTTCAATCACCTTAACCCTGTGTCCTTGAATAATCAACCATTCAGCCATTGCAGACAGTTTCTCTTCATCTTTAAATCTCCTCTTAATAGCTCTAAAGAGAACAGGTTTTCAGTTGCTGCCACACCTTTTCATCCAACCTTCCTTGACATCTAAGTTTTATTTTGTGTTGATGAAGTGGTTTATGAGACAAAAGGTGCTGCCCAATGTGAAGAGCAGTTGAGCCACTTCAAACCAAAGAACAACCCGAACAAATACAGAGACACACAGCTTTTCACCAAGTTCATGCAAATGGGCAGCAAGAAACCAAATGATAAAAAGCATCACGTAGTAATGTTACTGCGCAGGTAACTGTATACGTCAGCTCGAATCCCATCCTTTAAATTAAACTCCGTTAAATCACCCAGAATGAAAGGCTCCTACCAGTAACGTTGACCATGATCCTATCTGATACAGAAAAGCCATCTGGTTAACTAACAGTGGCTCAGTGGTTAGCACTACTGCCTCACAGTGCCAGGCCCAGGTTTGATTCTAGCCTTGGGCCACTGTCTGCATCGAGCTTGCACGCTCCTCCTGTGATTGTGTGGGTTTCCTCCCACGGTTCAAAGATGTGCAGGTTAGGTGGACTGGCCATGCTAAATTACCCCCAGCGTCCAGAGATGTGCAGGGTAGCTGGATTAGCCATGGGAAATACATGGTTACAGGATGTGGGTGGGATGCTCTTCAGAGGGTCAGCATAGGCTCAATAGGCCAAATGGCCTGAATCCACACTGTAGGCGTTCTAGAAGGAAATCTCCTATACTCACTTGGTCAGGCCTACTCGTGACTCCACACCCCCAGAAAGGTGATCAACTTTTCACTGCCCTCTGAAATGACTAAGCCTGGCGCCAACTTATTGGGCTGGTTTTTAGAATAATCAGTATTTACACGGTCCAGGTATACAGATGATCTGAGCTTTTTAAATTTTACGGATTTATTCACCTAACTGAATTTAAGCTTCCCATTTGAACTCATGTTTCCATATCTGTCGTGCCCTAACAACATAACCACACTGCTTTTATAACTTGACCTTACTAAGACAAGAGCAGAAAGGTGCTGGAAATCTGAAATAAAGGGAGAAACTGCCGAACACATCCAGTGGATGCAGTAGCCTCTGGGGAAAGAGGAACAGCACGAATATGGCAGATTCTGACTAAAGGAATCAGCCTGCAGCCTTAACCCCATCTCTCCTTCTCCAGATGCTGTGTGACCTTCTGTGTATTTCCTGCAACTCCTGTTTGCATCTTAGGGACATTCCATTATTGTGGAATATTCAGGCAGAGCTTTTTGGATAGACAGACAAGTTGGAACCGAGTCAGATGCTGCAAAAGGGAACAACTGTGACGAAGATCCAAATACCACAAACAATAGGGTGAAAAATAATTTGTCAAAAGGTTTAGTCGACAAAATTTCACTGTCCGTTCACTGGATTTCCACAATATTTGCTGAGGAAGTGAAAAATTGTTGAATACATTAACAATTGCCTCTGATCACGCATGCATTTAAAATTCACTTTGCTTTTCAAGATCTCAGGCATTTAATATCTAACCAGAAACATGAAAAGGCAAACTGATACAGGGGGTTAGCTCTGACAACTTTTACCTTAATGAAGACAGCAAGGCTGTGATTTGCATTCCGAGCCTCCTCTGGCTTATCTTTGTATTTCTGAGTGATGTGTGGCATTAACAGATTGACAAGGGTTTCCACAGTGTGCTGGTAAGAAGCTGGGAAACGCTGATTCCGGAATAACTAAAGAAACCAGAAAATGACACCGACCTTTTAGAACATCATATCAATAACTACAGCTTGGATTGAGCACTTTAAAAATATCTCGCGCTTATTCTTAGATTCTCCAAGGCTTTTCTCCTCCTTATCTTTGCAATCTCTTTCAGCCTCAGCGTCCCTCTCTGATCTCTCCCCTCCTCCAGGTCTGGTCTCTCGAGCATTTTCACTGATCAGGCAATGATGGCTGTGCCTTCGACAGGATTCTCTCATTAAACCTCGTTTCCCCCTTTTAAGATGCTTCTTAAAGCTTTTCCTTTTGACAAAACCTTTGCTCTGCTGTCTCCAAAATTTGGTGACATATTTTGTTTGAGAAGCCTTCACAGTGATGTACCTTGGGGACATTTTTTTTGTTAAATGCACTATGCAAATATGAATTATTACTAGCTACACTACAAACTACTCATATTTTGGAGCAAAAGACTTACACTTAATTCAGGAATTACTAGGTACGTATTTGAATAGGAAAATCAGAAAAGTCCATTGATATAAGAGAATGGATCATTCTTTGTTTCAATTCTTTCATAGGTTAATGGACACCAGTGGCTGGATCAACTTTAATTTCCTATTCAGAACTGCTGTTGAGAAGGAGGTAGTGAGCTGCCTTCTTGAATCATTGCAGATCATGCAGTGAAGGTACCTCTAACGTGCTGTTAGGAAGGGAGTTACAGGATTTTGATCTAGCGACAGTGATAAAACAATTCAACTGAAACTGCTGGGAAGCGTAGAAAGATCTTTATTCACATCTGGTTGCAGAATTTATTACTGAAAAACCAAACAAAATAACGGCACAAGCCTGGTTTGTAATTTCTTTACTGCTCTTCAGTGGGTCGGTTCAGACTGTATGGGCCGAGTGGCCTCTTTCTGCACTGTAGGGATTCTAGAATCTCAAGGTGTCTCAAAGTGTTTTATCCTAAGAAACAGGAGGAGTAGGCTCATCCTTCTAGTCTTCTCCATCCTGATCTAAAAGGTCCTGATTGATTTGATCGGGACAGTAACCCCATTTTCTTGTCTGTCCCACACAATCCTTGACGCCTTTGTCTAACTTGGCTGTGAATACATCAAATGACACAACTTCCACCATGGAAGAGAATTCCAAAGGCTAAGAACCCATCCAGAGAAAGCGCTATTTCTTATCTCATAAAAGGGGGACCCCTCGTTTTGAAAGTGTGTCCCTTCATTCTAGTTTTGCACGTGAGAGGAAAATCAGCTTCTCAGCATGTACTTTGTCAAGCCCAGCGAGAGCCTGCTTGCACATTTCAAGGAGATCACTGTTCCCCCAAACTTCACTGAGTATAGGGTCAACCTTCCCAACATTCCCCATCAGACAGAAAACAAACAGTCATTCAAACACTTTTGGAGGTGTAGTCATTTTTGTAATGATGATAATGTGCGCAGCAGATCATAAAAACATCAATATGATAATGATCAGGTAATCCGTTTTTCTAGTAGTGCTGCAGCGTTGAGAGGTGACCTTATAGAGGTGTACAAAATCATGAGGCGTATAGATAAGGTGAATGGTTGGTGTCTTTTCCCTGGGGGATTTCAAGACTAGGGGACATTTAAAAGCGAAAGGAAAGAGATTTAAAAGACACTTGAGGGGAAATTTTTTTTACACAGAGGGTGGTTTGTGTCTGGAATGAATTTCCAGAGGAAATGGTGGATGCAGATACAGTTACAACATTTAAAAGAAACTTAGATAAGTGCATGAATAAGAAAGATTTGGAGGGATATGGACCAGGAGCAGGCAGGTGGGACTAGTTTAGTTTGGGATGATGTTCGGCATGGACTGGTTGGACCGAAGAATCTGTCTCCGTGCTGTATGACTCTATGGTGATGCTGGAATACAGATATATATTAGCTATAATTCCACAGATAACTGCGCTGCTATTTTTCAAAATAGTGCCAAAAATTCTTTGTTTCATTTATTCACGGGATGAGGGCGTCACTAACCAGGCAGCATTTATTGCCCATCCCTAATTGCCCAGAGAGCAGTTAAGAATCAACCACATTGCTGTGGATCTGGAGTCACAGGTAGACCAGACCAGGTAAGGATGGCAGTTTCCTTTCCTAAAGGACATTAGTGAACCAGATGGGTTTTTCCTGACAATCGACAATGGATTTATGGTCATCATTAGACTGTTAATTCCAGATATTTATTGAATTCAAACTCCACCATCTGCCATGGTGGGATTTGAACCCCGGTCCCCAGAATGTTACCTGGGTCTCTGGATTAGCAGTCCAGCAATAATACCACTTGGCCATCGCCTCCCCCTATAGGGTCTGTGTAAAAATAATTTCCCCTCATGTGTCTTTTAAATCTCTTTCCTTTCACTTTCATATGTCCCCTAGTCTTGAAATTCCCCAGTGAAAAGAAACCAACCATTCACCTTTCATAACCACCTGAGGGGGCTAATGTTTAAAGTCTCATCTGAAAGACAGAGCAGCATTCCCTCATTTCGGCACCACCAGTGACATCCTGGATACTGTGCTTCACTCCCTGGATACCCCTTGAGACTTGAAACCCACCACATTCCAAATCGGGACATTTTAGTGGCTGTATCTCCCATTTCCTCACCTGTGGTTTCAAACTACTTGCTTCACTCACACACAACGGCACTCAACCATTGCAAAACAGAAGCAATGTGAGGCACCACAATATTTCACTTTTTCAGTTTGCAGTGGCAGGCAGTTTACTGATGAGTGGCTAGTCAGGAAAAAGAAACACAAAGCAGATGTAGAGAAATGTCTGAGATACTTGGTAAACAGCCAAAAAGAAATGGAGTGTGCAAACATCAGATTAAAGGTATGTATTGAAAAAGAATTAACACAGCTTAATAGCTCTGAAACATCTAATTTGGTGGTTGTATCGTGGTGATAAATATTAAGCTCAGTATGACTGGCAAAAATGAACACAATGTAGTATTGAAACAAACTTTTCGGCTCAACAGATCTAAGTCAGTGGTTACGATCTCTACAATGCTGCTTCTTCTCCTACTTCATCTTATCCTATCAATGTATCCATTTCTCCCTCAGCTCGTCATTCATTCAGCTTTCCTTGAGCACATCTGTACTAATGATCTCTACCAAGCCCCATGGTTGAGAGTTCTACACTCTCCTCATTCTCTGGAGAAAATGATATCTCCTGAACTGCCTCTGGATCTGTTAGTGACGATTTAGTTTTGAGTTTCTTCGCAAGTAGAAACAATCGACTCCTTCAGAAATTGTTTCAAGCAAAATTCTTACCAAATTTGTGACAATATATGACAATATATTCTTTAAATAATTCTAAAGTATTCACCTCTACCACCTTCAGACTTTATATGAACTGAATGTCTTGAGAGCCTATGCTCTCTCATCCCATTGGAATTCAGCTTGAACCTACTTCAGATTTACCAATTAGTCTTGTGTATATCCCCATTCAGTTTCCTTTTACTTTGTCTAGGCCTTTAACATAACACAGTTTTCCAATACTGAACTGAATTGTACACTCGTCTCCTGAGCTTGAACATCTCATAGAGGTGTATAAAATCATCAGGGGTATAGATAAGGTGAATGGTTGATGTCTTTTCCCTGGGGGATTTCAAGACTAGGGGACATATTAAGGTTTAAAAGACACATGAGGGGAAATTTTTTATTTTACACAGAGGGTGGTTTGTGTCTGGAATGAACTGCCAGTGGAAACCAGACAAAAGAACTGAAAGTGTTGTCTCTTCTTGGAAAAGGCTAGCAGCAAACACTTTGGTCAATGCAGAATTATTCCTAAATGGATTTCAGAGGCAATTGTAAAGGCTATTATCTTTCTTTACTCTTTATTGGGGAATATTTATACAGCAAGGATATTGTTTGTCATCCTTCTTGAACTTTTGCAATCCACCTGGGGCTCGCAGTGCCAAGATTTTGACCCACTGACAGTGAAGGAACAATGATATATTTCCAAGTCAGGATGGCACGTGATTTGGAGGGGAACGTTTAGGTGCTGGTGCTCCCATGCATCGGCTGTTCTTGTCCTTCTAGGTAGCAGGGGCTGCAATTTCTGAAGGTGCTGCCAAAGAAGCCTTCATTAGCTGCTGCAGTGCATCTTGTAATTGGGATACACTGGTGTTGTTCTCCATCAGTTGTGGAGGGTTTGAATGTTTAAGTTGGCGAATGAGGTGCTGATCAAGTAGGCTGCTTTGTCTGAACAATGCCAAGCTTTCCGTGTGTTAGTGGGACAGCACTGAAACTGACCCTTCGGTCCAACTCGTCCATGCCAACCATATTCCCAAACTAACTAGTCCCACTTGCCCGGGTTTGGCCCTTATTCCTCCAAACCTCTCCTATTCATGTACTTATGTAAATGTCTTCTAAATGTTGTAACTGTATCAGCAACACTCTGGCAGTTCTTCCATGCACAAACCACTCTCAGTGTAAAAACGTTGCCTCTCATAATCCTTTTCAAACCTTTCTCTTCTCACCTTAAAGATGTGCCCCCTAGTTTTGGACTCGCCCACCCTAGGAAAAGACCCTTGCAATTCACCTCACTCATCCACGCACTCCTTACAATATGAAGGATGGATTCTGATGAGTCACGATATGAATTACCCATTGTAGAAATGCCAGCCTTTAATGTGTTTTAACAGAGCTAACAAATGATGTAATAATCAAGAAAGAAGAATATTTCACCATAAAATGACTTGCATTTATATAGCACCATTGACATAATAAAACATTTCAAAGTGCTTCATAGGAACATGGGCGAACATAATTTGATGGTGAGTCACACGAGGTTGAAATTAGAACTGCTAACCAGAAGTCTGTTCAATAAGGTCGGTTTTAAATAAAGCCTTTGAGAGAAAGACGGCAAGAAGTTTAGGGATTAACTTCCCAAGCTTACAGCCCAGGACGGTGGAAGTGCAGTTGCCTGTGGTCGGTGATACTAAAGAGGCCAAAGTTGGAACAGCACATGAGATTTTGGAGGCTGTAGGGATGCAGGATGATACAGGCAATGGAGGAAACAGACTGCAATTATGAGATTTCGGATAGTGCAAGTGGAGTTCTGGATGAACTTGATTTTAAACAGCCTAAATAATTAGTTAACAACATTCATTTTAGCCTTAAGTATTGACACAGTTTATAGAAAAATTCTCCAACACATTAATAACTAACAGACGGATGCTCACCTTCAGTTTGCTGGTTTCTGTAAGATGTTGGGCCATTGATTTGATCAGTGCCTCCAGAAAAAACCAAGAATACTGAAGGCAAAGAAAAACTTTTCTTAGTATAAAGGACACAATCTGAAATATGCATCAAACAAGTGAGGAAAATGCATGTACAAAGACAAAAGATGACCGCACTGTCAGAGAAGTGGCATTGTGCTCAAGTTACTGTTCAGTTGTATCTATTAAATTCATCCTGTGTTAATGAACACGCTCTCCTTATTTTTAAATGAAGTAACACAGAAAATCCCAATGGAATCACTTCAACTTTCGGTGTGCACACTCATCTTGCAGCTTGACTCTCACTGACTGCTTGTTATATCACATTTACGGCATAGAAGACAATTTGGCCCAAAAGGTCCATGCTGGTTTTTAACAATTCACAAGAGGCTTGTCCCACCTCTCTTCATTTCCATCTATCAACATCTCCTTTTTCCCTCATTTGCTCATTCATCTTCCTATTGAATCGATTTCTGTTATTCACCTCAACCAGTCCCTGTAGTAGTCATTTTCACAGCTTCACTGTGCTCTGGGGAAAAATAGTTTGTCCTGAAACCCTGCTGTATTTGTTAATGACTTAATAACGCCATAAGGATACTAGAAGTAGACTTTGGAATTAAGTAAGAAACAGTGCGTTAAAATACTCTCTCAACATCCATGAGTGATAACAAAGTCAGTAATTAATTATATAGGTCTCCAGCATCAAACTTATTCTTTAATGCTCTAATGTGTGAAGAAGCTGTCCAATCATATATGTATTTTGCAGCACAGGAACAGACCCTTCAGCCCGTCAAGTCTATGTTGGAGTCTATGTTCTATTCGAGACTGCTCCTACCCTTCTTTGTCTCACCCTATCAGCAAACAGCAGACAGCAGGAACAAAATCATGCGTATTTGAATTGAACTGAATTAGCTTTATTGTCACATTTACTCACATGAGTACAGTGAAAAGTTTACAAATCACCACTTACAGCACCATCTTAGGTACAAAGGTACCGAGATACAGATTCGTGAGTACAAATTCTTCGGAAAAAAAAATAAATAACAAGTTCGAAATAACAGTCCTTCCACAATTGTATAATAAAAGAAAAAAGAAGAAATTTTAAAAAAGAGAATTTAAGGCAAAGTCTACTTAATCCATTTCATGGCTACGTGCTCGAGCCACAACTTTAAAATGTCCCAATTTAAGAGCTTTCAACAGGAACAAAAGTGTTGCCAGAATCGGCAAGAATTATTTGAAAAAGGAACAAGCTGTAGTGCTTTTTTAATCCCAGCACAATTTCACAAAACAATAACTAACACAAAACCGATTAAACAACAATCTGAGGACAGTAAGCACATGGTCTGGCTTGCTGACGTGGCTTTACACATTGAAATTTGCAAACCAGCTAAGAGATTTCTACAAAATAAGAGGGATTTAACTTTAAGCTACCTTGAGCAGTTTGTTACAGGTCAGAAAGTCGGCCGTTGTTTTCAGCAGAACAGTCATGGATTTAGTTAACTCCTCATGTACTGTCTTGCATTTGGAGGAGTTGCAGGGTTCTGTTTTGAAGACAAACTAGGGGGAGCAACAAAGAGTTAAGAAGCAAGAAAGGATCCATTAGTGCTTGTCGATTATATTATCCTCTGATAAAAAAGACTCATGCTGACAGCAATGTAATTAGCAAAATTTATGACTTGCATCAAATCAGGATTAGACTTAACACTAAAATCCATTAGAACTACAAATTGGTGTCAAGCAAAACAGAAAAAGATTCCAGATATGCCATTCTCTGAACAAAATAAACGTTGAAGTTAATGTTCACGGCAGAAAAAAAGGACTGAAAGACTTGCATTTTTATATATGTTTTAATTTTAAATGTCAGAATGGCTGACCTGTTCCTTAAAATGTAACCAGTTGACCTGCAAAGCCTGTATTTGCTCTTGTTCATTAGAATATACCAGCGTAGCTGTTTTGGAATCACTACCATTGACTAGATAACACATTTGGTAAATGTGAGGATAAGTCATCTGTGGCATTTGAACAGGATGCAGCTCTGTCATTGGGAACTGAGTTCCAGTTTAAAAGACTTCAGTATAAAAACTGTTGACGACTGGGTCAAAAATAAACAGAATACTTAGCTACAAGGAAAAGGAGGAGGCTGTACAACCCCTTGAGCATAATTCTGACATTCAATTATACCATCTGCACCTTAAATCCATTTAATCCTGTAGAGATTGGAACTAGCTGGATCATGTTGACTATGAGATCCTTGATTGGGGTTGTTAACCTGAGCCAATCAGGAAAGCCCTGGCTGATCAACATAACCAGGAGTTTAGAATCTCCTCAGTTCAGGAGACTGACTCCGAGCTGGCTGGTCACAGCCAGTGTACTGCGCACAAGTAAATAAAGGGTGACTTGGTGATGGGATACCGGCCTCTGTACAGTTATTTCAAATCCATCACATTGCGTAACCATTACCAACTGAAATCTATCAATTCTCACAGTTTGTGGAGGTTCAAACACCATCCCTTCTCCAACCCACTCCAAACTTGAATAGATTTTTGCGGAAGAGAAATCCAGATTCTAACTGCACTTTGTGTGGAGAGGAGCTGCCTAACATCATCCCTGAGCAGCCTAGCTCTAATGTTAAGATTCTGCCTCTTGCTGTGGACCCCACCCAAAATCCACGAGACAAGTCTCATCAGACACTTCGATCATCTGAAATATTTCAATTAGATTGTCTCCTATACTTGAGCAGTACACTAATAGGGGAATCAAAAACCGATTTGATTAAATATTTGCCAAGTTAAAAAGGCCTTCAACCAGGCATACGCCTCAGCACTCTGAGAAGTAGCCAAACAATACAGCACCCGATTTCACAGCAAAACTCCTTGTGGCAATACTTCAGCTAGTTTAAAAATCTTTGCAGCTTCCCACATTGAACCAGATTAGCTGCACGCGAATGCGCACCAGACCATTGTGGCTTGGCGTTTTTCAGTTTGAACATCTTCCAGCACCGTGCCTGTTAACAAGTTACTCGAGGAGCTTAATGGGCTGTTAATTGGAGGTCAGTGGGTTCTACCCTCATCTGGAAAACCATGTCACGTCAGGAGATGTTAGGATCCAGTGAGGTCCCCAGAAATGTACATTTACATAAGGACAGACCCCCCCGCTCAACCCCTCCTGCAACTGATAGTTTAGCCCTTTTCTGGGACAAGGAAAAATGAAAACGACTTAACAACGCCTGTTAGCTCAACTGCGGAAAAAAATTCAAAATATCAAAACTAAAAGAGGAAAACAATTGTGCCGATTTAACTAGCTGTTCCACTGCGTTCACACATCATTAAATGTGGTGGTTGCTTCATCAGATGTACCTTGATGTAGGATCGCAGGTAGTACTCCAATCCTTCGTGACACTGCGAGACAATGTGTACAAGAACTCTAGGAAGAGAAATTCCATGATATCAATGATTAGCGCGGAAACAGAGGCTGACCACAGCTTGAATACAAAAGCAAAATACTGTGGATGCTGCAAACCTGAAATGGAAACAAAAAGACGTTGAAGACACTCAGCAGATTGGGCAGCATCGAGGGAAAGAAAAATAAAACAAAAACAGAATTCTGTTTCTCTCTCCTCCGATGTTGCCTAATCAGCTGAGTATATTCCACACGGGCAGCCCTGTGAATTAGTGATGACAGCTTTCAATATCCTACATGTGTGAGAGAAGAGGAGATAGGAAAAGATGAGTGGGACTGTGAGAAAGTGAACATGCAAAAGACGGAATGAACAAGAAAACTTGTAAGCCCATAGTGAAAGAATGAGAATGAGAAACTGACAGGAAATAAACTGTTTGCCAATACATACTCACTGGCATAAAATTGAGGTCACCGTATAACTAAAGGGATAGAAGATTTGTGTGTACTGACTGCACTTAGACCCATCTCCCAGAAATAAAATGACATCTGTGTTTTATCCACATCCACTTTTGAAATTCTGCACCATCGTTTTAAGCGCTCAGCACAGATGGTTCATATGTCACTGCACAGCCAATATTGTATGAGCAATTAGTACTTTTGTAGAACCAACTATTTATTTTAAGAGATTTGACAAAATAGTGTTAAAAAGATCCAAGCCAGATATGCAGAATGAAATTAGACATAGACACTTCCCATGACTGTAGGTTGATTCAGACAGCAGCGTTACAGATCTTTCTAATCAATCTGCTAAAGCATGTTATGGCACACCTCTGGGGTAGGTGGGACTTGAACCCAGGTCTATCTGGCTCAAAGGCAGTGTGACATTACCAGTGCACCACTAGCCCTAAAACTGCACTAGGTGAGGTCTGAACTCTTAACCTCAGTATCTCACATGCCTATACACTGTTATATAAATACTGTGAGCTGACCAACGGTGCCACTAGAGTGACAAAAACCTGCTGCAACTGGTATTCACAGGTAGTCTCCCATCCAAGCACTAAGAGGCTCAAGTCTGCTTAGCTCCTAAGCTCAGGCATTTTCCAGACTGGCACGGCTATAAGCAAGAGCCAAAGTACATATTGCTGCCTCAAATCTGCAAACGTAGTGATCTACAGGCTCTGTTTACAATTTAATTTTTTTTTTAGTTGAACCTATTTTTCTAATCAACCTGTTCAGAGATGTTATTACACACCTCTGGAGCAGGTGGGAATTGAACCCAGAACTCTCAGTCCAGGGTAGGGACACTACCACTGCGCTACAAGAGGCCCCCAAAAACCTGCCTTTACTTGTGCGCTGCCCAGCTCAGATATACCAGATAAGGCTCTCTGTATACGCACTCCAAGTTCGTAATTAATTCGTATCTTCTACCTGTGGGTCTTTAACAACATAGTTAACCTACTATTAACAAATAGCAGCTCTTCAAAATATGCTTTCAAAGATGTTTTTCCGCAAAGC
This sequence comes from Rhincodon typus, assembly GCF_021869965.1. Lineage (NCBI taxonomy): Eukaryota > Metazoa > Chordata > Chondrichthyes > Orectolobiformes > Rhincodontidae > Rhincodon > Rhincodon typus. Next base: position 91,885,267 of record NC_063337.1, on the reverse strand, counting down.
TACATCTCAGTGATAATTACTGTTCCTATTGTTAACATTCATTCTGTAAGATTTCATCAAATACACGGTTTAGTTTCAAGTATTTTGAAGCAACAGCCTTCAAAATAAACGATCAGTGCCTATATGTTTAATTACCTTGTAACATTAACTGCAACATCCTCTTGTGTGGCCCTTGCAAGCACACGAAACAACTGGTTCAGGATTGTGGGTAGGAAATTGATCATCACATGGCCTTCCATTGCATGCAAGCTCTGAAGGAAAAGTGCGTTGCAGAATACAGAGGCGTTAATAGAAGTCTTCTCAGCCAATGTGAAACACCCTTATAAAACAGAGTCGTTTGTAATCAATGCAAACTCCCCAAATAACCAGTTCTTGGTGATATACTGCAACACATTTTGCAAATGGTACACAGTGTTGTTACTCTGCACGCGTGGTAAAGGGAATGAATGTTGAAAGAGTTAGACGGGTGCCAACCAATCTGGCTGTTTTATCCAAGATGACATTGAGCTTCTTGAGTGTTGTTGAAGCTGCACCCATCCAGGCATATGGAATTATTCCCTCACACTCCTGACTTGTACAACGTAAAAGGTAGAAAGCTTTAGGGAGTCAGGAGGTGAGTTATTCAGTGCTGCATGCCTAGCCTACTCTTGTAGCTTTGTCTTTTGTTTGCTTGTGGGGGTGACTGAACATAAGGGAGAGAAATTTTATCTATAAATCATAAATTCATCAAATGAAATAGTATCACAGTTTAATAAGGCACACAGGCAATGTGAAGCAGACATAAAAATTCTAAACTAAAAAGCACAATCAACTAGCCAGAAGTGAGTAAAGATGCCTCTCTAAACATCTTTCTTACAAACACTAAGTGACTATTCTGAACCTACTCATTTTATTAGTATTTGCCAGTCATTGCATGCTTCATACCTCATTGTAGAACAAAATAGTGTAAATTTAGTATCTAACAATGCAAGGTGAATGGACTTACCAAAAGGATTACATCAGATACATGGCACAGAAAAAACTATTCGGCCAACTAGCTCATGCCAGTGTTTATGCCCACTCAAGACTTCTCCGCCTGTCCTCATCTAAATCTATCATCTTAACCAACAATTCCCATCTCCTCCCTGTAGCTTCCCTTTAAATGCATCAACACTGTTTGCTTCACCCACAACCTGTGGTAACAGAGTCCACATTCCCACTACAACCTGGATAACAAATTTCTTCTGAGTTCCTTATTGAATTCCTTGGTGATAACCTTAAATTGATGACCTCTGGCTCTGTGCCTCCCTATCAAAGGAAACATTATCTCTGTATCCATTCTGTCCAAACTGCTGTCATTTTAAAGATCACTGTTGGATCAATCTGCAGCCTGCTTGCTTCGAGAGAAAAGTGATCCAGTCTGTCAATCCTGTCCTGTTACATCTACCCACAGAGTTCAGTCATCATTCTAACTGGAATCCGACCTGAAGGAGGTGAAAAATTACCTTGAGGAATTTGACGAGTTCCGTCCCTGAGGCCTGAGCTCCAGAGTCACATTTTTGACAATACTGGAAGAAATTGTTCAAGTGTTGGTCCTGGAAACAAAGGCGAGAGAAAAGGTATTATTGCAAATTGTAAATCTTTCTGTCAAAGAAATCATGCATTCACCCAACCAACAGATATTAGACAGAACGGACAATGTATTTTCTTCAAGCTGAAGTATTTAATAGATTTCTACTAGATTCATTACTTTAGAAAACATATTCCATAAATGAGCATGAGAAAATTATTAATTCATAAATGAAAGAATACAAAAATCATGTATTACTAACTTGTTAAACTATGTCCCGCAATCCTTGTACTATCTATTAATGGAAGTAATCGAAACCTGTTATAATCATATACACCTTTATGAAATCTTCCCTCAGTCTGCCCTGCCCCAAGGAGAACAATCACAGTTTCTCCAAACAAACCTTGTAGCTAAAATCTCTCATCCCTGGATCTGTTCTGATAAATCTATTCTGCACCGTCTCTTAGTTCCTGCTAAAGTGCTGTGACCAGAACTGGATATAATGCAACAGTTGTTGCCTGAACTTAATAAGTTTCCAAACAAAAAACTGAACCAAATTATGGAATAATTTCCGCATGTGAAGAATTGTAAGAAAAACATCAACACTAACCTGAGTGTAGACTGTAGACACAAGATGCGTCGAGACTTTGAAAATATGCTTGGCTCCATCGACCCACTTGATTTCAGGGCCCGAGTGCTGCAAAGTGCAATGACACTATTACCTACAATGGAAGCATACGGTTGGATTTTCCATTCCCCGGCAAAGGGTTTGAAGACAGGAACATGTAAAATCCAGCAGGGCCTACTTGGCCTCCCTGTCTCATAAAAGGTGGAGTTGAGGGAGGTAATGGGCAGTTCACTTACCCTTATGCTGACTAAGGACCTTCATTGGCCAATCACTGGTAACCTAAAATCCTCTCATCCTACTTTCACCCACAGAGAGAGAAGGGGAGACTCACTCTCTGTGGAAAAGCCTGGCTAAGTCGGGGGACATTCCTTTGTGGTCAGAGGCACCTCCAACAAGAGGAATTCCTGCTTTTAATCCTTCCACTGGCCTCTTGAATCAAGCCTTAAAGTAATGAACCTAGCTCCCCACATTAAATTGCTGCAGGCTAGACTTTATGATGGTGGGCAACTTCCCCATACCATGCAAAAATCCAGCTCATGGAACTACTCGAGTTAGATTCAAAGCCCATGCGTCACACGTTTTCATCATAATCCCAGTTTGTCCCAACCCCTCAATATTCCCAACTCTTTGATCATGCTCAACAGACCAAAACAATACAGTTCTGGACAAGTACAATAGCCAGTCTTACAGTTGGGAAGAGGTAAGTGAGCAAGGGTTCCCATGTTCACCAGACAGCTGTCAAATTAATTTCAATAAATCCTACTTTTTAATGCGATTTGGCCCCAGAATAAATGACAACCAAAACGGAAACACTGTTGTTAATACCCAACTGATCTCTTCAGGTTCTCATGGTACCAGATTTAGCAAACAGTCCAATCTAGGTGATACCACACCCACAGAATATTAAATGACAATTGGTCTATGCTGGTTTTCACACTCCACATGAGTCATCTTCCAATCTTTTCATCACACCTTGTCAATATCATCTGTCTATTCCTTTCTCGCTCATTGTTTATCCAGCTTCCCAATAAAACTATTAAGTTCAATCACTCCCTGTGGTAGCGAGTTCCACATTCACACCACTCTTTGGCTAAAGAAGCATCTCCTGAATTCCTTACTGGATCTAGTTGTGACTATCACATCATCAGAGTTGTTAGTTTTCAAATCCTGACAGCCAAACCTGACTTTTCCAATGTCTGCTTGCTATTGGAGCGATATGCATTTTGAGCGCTTGCAGTTTGTGTTTTATCACTGTTACTTCAATACACATTTTGTAAACAGAAATCGACCTGTTCTCAATTTTGACCATTTGACATGCACTGTATCTACAGAGTGCAGGTTGTTTAGTGAATCCTGAAAAAGGATCTACAAAGACATTTGAAAGCACACCATTAACCCAAGCAATATTCTCCACATTAACCAAGTAAACTTATGAAAAATATGCGCCATGAGGTTTTCTTATTCCATAGAATTTATCGCAAAGAAAAAGGCCATTCAATCAACCGGCCCATACTATTATTTACGCTCCATGAGACTCCTTCCAACTTGATTCCTTACACCTTATTTGCATAATCATCTATTCTTCTCTCCTTACATGTTTCTTTAGTTTTGCCTTTAAATACATCAGTGTTATGCACATCAACACCCTAATATGTTCTAAATAATCTCAGAGCAAACAGGTCCCTCCTAAATTATTTTAAACTGTTCTCACCCACTTGATCCCTCAGGGAGCAGAAAAGGAACAGATTATGTGAACATTTAATGTATTAAACAGGGAGCCATAAACAGATGTAGAAGATATCAGAAAGAGTAAGAACTGCCGATGCTGAAGTCTGAGATAACACAGCGTGGAACTGGAGGAATACAGCAGGCCAGGCAGCATCAGTGGAGCAGGAAAGTTGATGTTTCAGGTCGGGACCCTTCTTCAGAAATGGGGTTTATAAAAGATATCAGACATGGACACCACAGGATCAGATATGAACAGCCAATGTACTCCAATAGCTACTGCTCACATGCAGCAGAACAAACTGACTGTGGCATTGTACAAACTCATCAGTCATTCAAATGATGGCCAAAGGTGAGAAACTGAGCTTACCTTCCCCATTCCCAGTTCCTGGTAACCGAGATAACCCAAAGGAAGATTCGCTGAAACAGGTATCTGATTCTCATTGGTTACAACTCGACCATCTTTCAGTAATGGTAGCCAGGCGTAGCCAACTGCAGGGAAAGGAAACAAGGCTGTTAAAACTACTTGGCCAAAGATCGCACCATCGTTTGGCAAGCCACCAATGCTAGACATTTGCATCAGTGATACAGCATCCAGGAGGGATCACCAACAGCACTGAATTCAGTCAGATTGCAATGGAATACAATCCTTTATTAACCTGAGTGTCAGAGCTGATAAAGATTTAAAGGGGAGAAAGAAATGACACGTCTAGAAATTACGACAATGAATCTGACCTCAAATAAGGAGATTACCGCCAAAGTGACTACATAAAAAATTACACTGAAAGAAACTGAGTAAATATTCAACCTTGTAGTTAGAAAAGAAAGACCAATGCCCAGCTTAATGCATAAGCAAAATTCTGCAGATGCTAGAACACAAAAGTAAAAACAGAAAACGCTAGAAATACTCAGTCAGTCAGGCAGCAGTGGGGAAAAGAGAGTTCACATCCATGACCTTGTATCAACACTCTAGCCACAGATGCTTCCTGACCACCCAGGTATAAATGCAAGACTTTCTTCTCAAACGCAATGCCACGAGCTCAGCTCTTTTTACTTCAAACAAAATGAACTCAGGACCTTGTGATTCAATGGTTTCCCGTTTCTTGGTGGTGCTTTTGCTCGAATTGTCACAACTGACGTGGTAGAATGTGAACAACAAGTGATGCTTCTCATGTAGCTGGGTTGGCAGCTCCACCTTAATCTGAAATGCAGACAAAACAGAATTGAATATCATCAAAAAGAAGCTCATATTGCCTTAGCTTCTCATCTTACACGCATCAGGAGAAATGCAAGAATGCCAGATGTCAAACAATCACAACTTACACTGCAGGAGAGCAAAGGTGCTGATTTGTTAAAAACTCAACTCTAATTGACCGCGGTGTTACCATGGAGAATGCAACAAGGAATGACAACTTTGCCAAGTCTCCAGGAGAAGGAGAAGGGGAAGAAGATGTGGAAAGGAGGAGTGGAGGAAAGAGGGGTGGTGACAGTCTAGGACCAGAAGACATAATCTCAGAATAAGGGGTCATCCAATTAGGACAGAGATGAGGAGGAGCAGCTAGTGTCCCCTAGGAGGGTTTAAACTAGTATGGCGCACAAGTGGGAACCCAGAGCTGTAGGTCAGCGTGTGGAGTGATTGAGGAGAAGGCAGATCTTAAGTTAAATAAGTCTAACAGGCAGGACCAGGTTAATGAACACGGTGGGACTAGCAGCCTAAAGTGTATTCATTTTAATGCAATGAGTATAACAGGTAAAACAGAATGAGCTTAGATCCTGAGTTAGTACATGGAACTACAATGTTGTAGCCATTACCAAAACTTAGTTGAGAAAAGGGCAGGACCTGCAGCTCAATGTTCCTTGGTTTAGACCTTTCAGGCGAGATAGAGGGGGATGTAAAAGGGGTGGGAGGGTTGCATCACTGATTAAGGAGAATATCACAACTGCACTGAGATAGGGCTAATCCAGCAAGACCACATGGACACAATTTAGGAATAAGAAAGATGTAATTGGTATGATGGTGTTATACTATAGGCCTCCCAACAGAGGAACAGATATGTAAGCAGGTCATGGAAAGTTGTGAATACAAGAGGATTGTTGTTGTGGGTGATTTTAACTTCCTCAGTATTCACTGGGACTCCCTTAGCGCCAGGAGCTTAGATGGGGCTGAATTTGATAGGTGCATCCAGGAGGATTTCTTGAAACAAGATGTAGACAGTCCAACTGGGGAAGGGGCCATACTGGATCTCGTATTGGGAATGAGCCTGACCAGGTGGGGGAGCATTTTGGGTAATTCCAGAAGTTTTAAGATTGTTATGGATAAGGCTAAGTCCTCGGGTGAAAGTGCTAATTTAGGGAAAGCTAATTACAATAGTACTAGGCAGAAACTGGATAAATTAGATGGGGTGGGGTAGCTTTCTGAAGGCAAATCCACATCTGACTATGGGAGTCTTTTAAAGGCCAAATGATCAGAGCTCAGGACCTGCATGTTCCTGCGAGGATGAATGGGTGACAAGGGATATTTAAAGTTTAGTCAAAAAAGGAAAAGGAAACATATTTCAGCTTATTAGAAAACAGAAATCGAACAAGGCCCTCGAGGAGTACAAATGAAGCAGAAAATAACTTAAACAAGAAATTATAAGGGCTAGAAGGGGCCATGAAATCTCCTTGGCAAGTAGGATTAAGGAGAATTACAAAGCGTTTTATACATATATTTGAAGCAAGAGGGTAGGTCCACTCAAGGACAAAAGAGAGAATTTATGCATTAAGCCAGAGGATGTGGGTGAGGTCCTTAATCAGTACTTCACATCAATATTCACCAGGCAGAAAGATATGGATAATGGCAAGTTTAGAGAAGGGTACGTTGATACTCTGGGGCATGTTGATATTGAGAAAGAAGTTGAGATGGGTGTCTTGAAAAACATCAAGTTAGATAGGTTCCCAAGGCCTGATGGGATCTATCCCAGGATACTGAGGAAGACAAAGGAGGTGATTGCTGAGGTCCTGACAGAGATCTATGTATCCTCTTTATAGCCACTGGTGAAGTCCCAGAAGAATAACCAATGTTGTTCCTTTTTATAAGAAGGACAGCAGGGATAATCCAGGAAATTATAGGCCAGTGAGCCTTACATCAGCGGTAGGGAAACTATTAGAGAAGATGTGTAGTGACAGGATTTACTCGCATTTGGAGAAGAATGGACTTATTAGGGATAGTCAGCATGGCTGTATGTGGCAGAGGTCTTCTCACACAAACTTGAGTTTTTTGAGGAAGTGATGATTGATGAGGACAGAGCAGTCTGCAAAGACTTTACTAAAACATTTGACAGGGTCCCTCATGGTAGGCTGGTCCAGAAGATTAAGTCACATGGGATCCATGGTGAGTTGGCCAGTTGGATGTTGGCTTGGTCATAGAAGGAAAGAGGATGATTGTGGAGGGGTGTTTTTCTGACTGGAGGTCTGTGACCAGTGGTCTTCTGCAAGGGATCAGTGCTGGGACTTCTGTTGTTTGTAATATATACATACATATAAATAATTTGGATGAAAATGTAGGTGTCTTATTAGTAAGTTTGCAGACAATACGAAAACCAGAAGAGTTGAGGATAGTGAGGAAGGTTGTCAAAGGATACAGCAGGATATAGATCGGTTGGAAAGTTGGTGAAGAAATGGCAGATGGAGTTTAATCCAGGCAAATATGAGATGATGCATTTTTGGAGGTCAAATGCAAGAGGAAAGTATACAGTAAATGGTAGGACCCTTAGGAGCATTGATATACAGAGGGACCTTAGAGATCAAGTCCATAGCTCCCCAAAGTGGATAAGGTGGTAAAGCAGGCACATGGCATGCTTGCCTTCAACTGTCAGGGTACTGAGAAGTTTTCAAACCATAATGCAGCTGTATAAAACTTAGGTTAGACTACATTTGGAGTATTGCGTGCAGTTCTGGTCGGCACACTAAAGGAAGGATGTTGAGGTTTTGGACAGGGTGCGAAAGAAGTTTACCAAAATGTTGCCTGGATGAGAGTGTATTAGCTATAAGGAGAGGTTGGACAAACTTGGATTGTTTTTGCTGGAGCATCGGAGGCTGAGGGACGACTTGATCAAACTGTATAAAGTTATGAGAGGCTTGGATTGGGTGGATGTTTTGAGTCTTTGTTCCAGGGTGGAAATGTCAAACACTGGGGGTGTGAGTTTAAGATGAGAGGTGGAAAGTTTAAAGGAAATGTGCAAGTAAGTTTGTTTTACACAGAGGCTGGTAGGTGCCTGGGACGCGTTGCCTGGTGAGGTGGTGGAAACAGATACCATAGCAACATTTAAGAGGCATTTAGACAGACACATGAAAGGCAGTGAATAGAGGGATATGGATCGTGTGCAGGCAGATGGGATTAGTTTAGCATGGCATCATGATTGGCACAGACATGATGGGCCGAATGGCCTGTTCCTGTACTGTACTAAGTTCTCTCAGTAGGTAATGAGTCTGTGAATATTTTTTACCACAGAGGACTGAACAGAATATAAGGACTAAATAAAAACCAAAAGAACGGCAGATGCCGTAAATCAGGAACAAAAACAAAGTTGCTGAACTCCTGAAGTTCTGAGGAAGGGTCACCAAACCCGAAACGTTAACTCTGATTTTTTCTTCACAGATGCTGCCAGACCTGTTGAGCTTTTCCAGCAACTTTGTTTTTGTTCCGGAATATAAGGACTGTTCAACGAGCACTGTTATATCACAGAAATATATCGAAGAATGAATATTTAACTTTGGTTTTCGCAACAGTGATCTGGATGAGTATTATCTGTACTTTGTCCATTGTAATAGCCAAATGTCTACTGAAATCAGATTCTAAAATGTAAAGAAATCCACAAGCAGGAGTCCTACAGATCATGTACACAACAGAACTGGAGTATGAATTCGCGATGCATTCCAATATTGTGCCACTTCTTTACCTCATCGTAGAACTCTGGATTTTGATGGTGATGTAACACTACTGTGAAAGCATATTTTGTAAACACAGGACCCCCAGGTCTCCCATAGATACACTAGGAAGAAAAAAAGTAATCACACCAAGTAAGTTAGCATTAGTGTATATTTGAACAAAATACCTACAATCTGTGGCATTTCTAGTTTGGCACCTTGTCAACAGAAAATGGCCAAAATTAATAAACTTACTTAAAATTTCATCAAACCTTATCTGCACAACATGTCAGACACTGAAACAGTTTTGCTGTCCACATTACAAATAGGGAGAAGCAGAATAGGTTGGGGCTATTTTCCCTGGAGCATTGGAGGTTGAGGGGTGACCTCATAAAGGTTTATAAAAATACAAGAAGCATGGATAGGTTGAATAGCCAAGGTCATTTCCCTGGGGCGGGGGAATCCAAAACTAGAGGGCATAGGTGAGAGGGGTAAGATTTAAAAGGGACCTAAGGGTCAACCTTTTCATGCAGAGGGTGGTGCATGTATGGAATGAGCTACCGGATGAAGTGGTGGAGGCTGGTACAATTACATTTAAAAGGCATCTGGATGGGTACGTGAATGGGAAGGGTTTAGAAGGAAATGGGCCAAAAAGGACTATATTATTTTAGGATATTTGGTCGGCATGGACGAGTTTGACTGAAGGGTCTATTTTCTATGACACTATGAGTTAAAGAGGCACGAGAGAAGGTGCAGTCAGGATTCATAAAGGCCTCAAAATTTACAAATGTGTGGCTCTTTTCAAAAAAGATCCAAGAGATGATGTTTCAACATTTGAGGGAGACTAGTCCAAAATTAGAGGAATCAGAAATATAAGATAGTTACTGATTAATACAGTAAGGAATTTAGGAGAAATCTCTCATCTAGACAGTGGTGAGAATGTGGAATTCACTTCCACATGAATTCGGTGAGGAAAATGATATGGTTCCATTGCAGGGAAAACCAGGTAAAAACATGGACCAAGGATAAATAAGATTGTAGTCAATGAAGCAGATTGGTTGAGGCTTGATTGAAGCATTAACTACCAGCAGAGAACAATTAGGGCACCGGTCAGTTTCTGTACAATAATATTTATGTAATGTAGAATGATAATGAACAAAAAGAAGTGTTATTATTATCATCGTTTAATAATCTTCCAAGGAGGGTATTTTTTTTTTATTCAAACAAATCATCTATTTTGCTTTACAAAAAGGAAAATCCTCAAAATCAAAATCAAGACTAACCTTCAGAGGCTGAGAGTCTTCCTCATCACTGTCCCTGAACTCGATGCGGACTGCAATATTTCTTGCCTAAACAAAAATAGAATCTGTTATGTACAGACAACACAAGAAGAAATCGACAGACTAAAATATAACCAGATCCACAACACACAAACTCTCACAACATAATCTCTCACTATTTAAAGGTCAATGGATGAAAATTACAGCACCTTGCAGGATATCAAAATATTCATCTGCCAACCAAATTACAAACACTTGCAATAATATAGCACCTTGAACAGAGCAAAACATGTCAAGGCACCTCACAACAGCAGCATCATAAAACTTGAAAAAGCTATAATTATCAATCCAAGTTTAGCCTATGAAGGTTCCAAACGTGAACAAGCCAAAATGAGGTACAAATCGATTATAACACATGTTTTTGAGCAATTGCACTCACACAAAGCACATCAGATTGGTCAAGTTGCCTGTTATTTGGAGTAAAATTGGTGGTTCGAATCCCACCCGAGTACTTCTGGACATCACCTAAACTGAGACTACAGTGAAATGCTAACAGAGTGCTGAATTCACGTAAATACCAGCCAAATGTAAGCTGCTTAACAAGGCTTCATCATACTGGCCAGAAGGATGCACAAGGAAACCAGAAGTCCCTCACTGACTGGACAAGAATATCCCCCAGCATGAACTACGCCTCAATGGTAGCACATCTAGTCTGAGTCACAAGATTCTGGGTTCAAACCCACTCCAGGACTGGAGCACAAAACTGCAATCTGGGCTGACACTCCAAGGCAGTACCATAAGAGTGCGGCATTGTCAGAGGTGCCAACCGATGGATAAGAAGTTAAATGGAAGGCACATGTGCTTGCTCAGGTGAGCACACACGATTCGGAGATTCGTAGAAGAAATGAGAGCTCTCCCCAGCGTCCTGACCAATACTTATCCCTCAATCAGCAACATATGTTGGCAGGCCTTTATCACATTGCTGTGCAAAAATTAGCTGCCCTGTTTCCTACAATTACACTTCTAAAATACTTGATTGGCTTATAAATTGCTTTAAGACATTGGCACAATATAAATGCAAGTTCTTTCTTTCTTTGAGCACCACCACGAAAGATGGACTTATAACTGGACTGGTAATTTATCTCATCTGCATTTATAGCTTACTGTGCACAAATTGGCTTCCATGTTAGTGTAATTCACACTGGCTATGCTACAATAGTTCTTTGAGACACTGTGAGGATAGAAAGGTGCTATAATCAATAATACTTCCTCCTATGGCATTAAATGCAATTTTAATGAATTAATTTGCTGCTGAAAACACAATTCCACAAAATTGTGATAATATGAATGTAAGAGTACGTGCTCATTGCTGTAACTTTCTCTAGAAAATTGTCCAACTGGAAGCCAATCACCAAAACTGCTGCCATTGAAGAAAATGGAAAACTCCATTTTTCTACAACCTTTCCTGCTCTTAATAAAATTCACATTATTATTGATGAGAATATGTCAAAATAATACATGACACCATTACATCGCAAACCTGCCAAAACACATTTTAACTAGACTGTGCCATATGGGACTTCAATATGGCAATAAACCTTATGAAATCCCCATACATCTTGTGCACATATGTTTCCTGAAATAGAGATTGTTCTTCTTCAACTAAGTTTCAAAATCCAGCACCAGAAACTGATATACACTTAACAGCAAAACACTCAGACCCAAATCAGTGCTGTCTTTGAACCACCTAAACCCCCAATCAGCTCAGATTGTCACTTGTTCAACTGCACCAGACAGAACAAATGGGTCATAAATCCAATCCAGGTCGAAGCCCCATAAGCTGACAGTGAATTGGATGGTAGCTGGGATACAATAATTGGGTTCAGGTTTGATCGACTGGGTTTGGAGTAGAGGGGAGAAGAGTTAGCCAAAAATAGTGGATTCCTCAGCACAGTCCAGTGATCCCTGGTCGACATGGACATCAAGCAAAGGACTGAATTGGGTCTGTTTATGATTTTAGCTTTGAGACAGTGTTGAAAAATACACAAGGGATGATGTGGGTTTTTATTTGGGTCAAGCATCATTACCATTATGATATGGTCTGGATGCCTCCCTATATATGAGCTCATTTAATATATACCATGAAGACAAGCACTTGTTGAGACGGATGCCTTGAAATTCATCGACAATTATTTATACTTAATTATTTATATTTAAGATCTCAGCCTTTTACATAGACTGCATTCTATACTTAACCATGTTACGGCTACATTACATGACACAAGAGAACCTACTGCACTACACTGTGCTGTGACTACTAAACGTGAGACGAGTAACTTTATACAGCAAAGTTACATGCCACAATGCCATTGAAATCAATTTATGGTGCACTTCCTTTTTGAAATCTATGCAATAATGGGGCGGCAGCTAGATTTGCCCGAAAGCCTCCAAGATGCCCAGGAACCATCAATCACAGCGACAACCAGAGAAACGTTGCACCCCCATGAGTAGAATTGGTGCTGCTCTGCCAACCACAGGCTGGTGCTCTGGCGCACTTGTCTCTGATTGGTTGAGTAGGCAGCTGCCTTTACGTGGCAATAAAACAGTGGCTGGGCCAGGGGTGAGCTGCAGGGGAGTGGGCAGTGTCAAGGCTACCCAGGGTATTCTGTGATTGCCAAACCAACAAATCATCTGGTGGAGGAGTGTACAATTCTACCCGTGAAACTACTGGATTGTCATAGATGCCCAATGTGTTCCTTCAGGGAAGGAAATTTGCCGTGCTTATCCAGTTTGGCCTACCTGTGGCTCCAAATTTCTGAAGCAGTCTAGTACGACACTACGTTGTACCTCAATGACAAATAGAGATAGGTAATAAATGCTGGATTTGTAAGCAACACCCATTTCCCACGAAAGAACAAAAAAAGATTGTGACCTGATAAATAAGTGATCTTGAGGCAATCAGAGCCCGAACAAAACATCAACGCTCCCAGCAACAGAAGGAAGAACCAATATAAGTGGAAGACAGAAATAATTTTCCATAAAATCAAATGTTTGGCAATGGAAAATTACATGAGATTTTCAAACACATTATCCAACAATCAGAACTCTACAAGTACTGAATCTCACAATCTTTACTCACTTTTGCAAATGATTTTTGACTGTCATACTTCAGATGCTTTGGATAAATATACAAATGATTGTTATAGGTTGTGAAGGGTTGGGAAAGCTTTGCTATACATGGAACAAATTCTTCCACTTCATGAGTAACTGTGACCTTGGAACCATTTTCAAAATGTTTCACCGGGATGTACGAGGTGTTAACACAAGCTACAAAAAACACAAAAATACCGTACACATCAGATTTGGAATTTTATGAAGACATGATCTTAGCCATAACAATAATTAGTGTTTACATTGCACCTTTAAAATGGCAAAGCATTCATAAGAGTGATATCAGACACAATTTGATACCTGGTCACACAAGGAGATATTAGGACAGGTTGTCCAAATTCTTGGCCCAAAAGGCTGCTTTTAAGGAGCATCATGAAAGGGAAGGGAAACATAAGTAGTGATAGGGACAGAATTTATGATTTTAGGGATCCAAGCAACCGAAGGTATGGCTAATAATGGTAGGATAAAGGAAACTGAGATGTGCAAAAGGCCAGAAATGTGGAGGGTGGTATGTGGTTACAGAAGCTATTGGAGGGATTTAAATGGAAGGATGAAATTGTTCAAGTAAACTTACTCAGAAAATCTGAAGCCACATTGTCGATGTTGATATCTAAGTTCCCCAAAATAACAGGAAGTTTAGACATCTTTTCTGGTCTAATTAAACAGAAAACAATTGAGGAACAGAACTTTAAATTATGTTTTAGACGAACAATACAAAAAGGCAAATGACAAAATGCAATATTACAATTCTCTCAAACCACACTATAATACAACAAATACAATTTTAAGAGATTGCAAAGAGTTGATTTCGTTACAAGTTCAAGTTCAGCAGGTAAGGGAAGGACAAATATAATGCTGGCCTTTATTTTAAAGGGAATAGTGTATGAAAGTAGGAAGGTCTTGCTAAAATTATGCAGTGCATGAGTCAGACTACAGCTGGAATACTGCGAAGAGTTTGGAGCCTCTTATCAAAGGGAAGATATACTGGCTTTGGGGGCAGTCCAGAAGAAGTGGATCCAGGTTGATCTCAGGCATGGAGGAACAGTCTTATGAAGAGATTTAGTAGGTTGGGTCTGTTCTCTTTGGAGTTAAGAAGAATAAGAGGTAACTTTACTGAAGCATACAAGTTGGTTCGGGGACCTGATAGGATATATGCAAATAAGTTGTTTCCCCCTGTGGGAGAGTCTAGGACTACAGGGCATCATCTCAGAGTAAGGGGTTGACCGGTTGGAAGAGAGATGGAAGGCGATTTTGTCTCTCACAGCGTAGTGAATCTGTGGTATTCTTGACTGCAGAGGAAAGTAGAGGCTGGATCAATAACTATATTCAAGGCCATGATGGACAGATTTTTAATGAGTAAGGGAATCACGGATTTTTGGGGAAAATGCAGCAAAGTGAAGTTGACGATTATCAGATTAGCCATGATCTCATTGTTTGGTGGAGCAGACACAATGGGTTGAATTGCCTCCCTCTGCTTTTATGTCTTTTGCTCTATCTTCCATAAAGTCAACAGTAAGAGCAAAACATGAAGGAATCACAGTGGACTGAAACCAAACAGATTTCAGAAACACTTGATTTTTTTTCACAACATTTACCAACGTAGCTTTAAGATTGGTACCAAATATAAAAGCTCACTCACTTCCTGAAGTCCAACAACAATTTTAGCAAGTCTTCATTGGAGAGCTTATTGCTATCTTGTCTGTAAAGGGCTGAGAAGCGAGCAGTCTTGTCAAGAGTTCCTTGATTATCTTTGAAGATGGGCCTAATGAATAGAAATGCTTACTGTAAATAAGAGAGCCACTGAGGAAAGACACCTGTTAACTAAAAAAATGCAATACTCAAACATTAAGAGAAAATGTCAGAAAGATGGGAATATTTTTTATCAAATAGCATTTTCTTTGTGAACCCCTACTTTATAATTTACTTACATCAATATTGTTCCGTAACAGCTACCAGCATACAAGAGTGCAACAGTCAAATGTAATATACTCCTCCACAAACTGGGGGGTGTCGCTGAACGAGAGATCTTGGAGTATAGGTTCATAGCTCATTGAAAGTGATTTCACAGGTAGACAGGATAGTGAAGAAGGCGAATGGTACATGTGCCTTTAATGGTTAGTGCATTGAGTATAGGAGTTGGGAGATCATGTTGCAGCTGTACAGGACATTAGTTAGGCTGCTTTTGGAATACTGCATTCAATTCTGGTCTCCCTGCCGTAGGAAATATATTGTGAAATTTGAAAGGGTCCAGAAAAGATTTATAAGAAGGTGGTCAGGGTTGGAGGATTTGATCTATAGGGAGAGGCTGAATAGGCTGGGGCTATTTTCCCTGGAGCATCGGAAGCTGAGGAGTGACCTTTTACAAGTTTGCAAAAACGTGAGGGGCATGGATAGGGTGAATAGCCAAAGTCTTTTCCCCAGGTTAGTGGAGTCCCCAAGGCATACGTTTAAGGTGAGAGGGGAGAGATTTAAAGAGGACCTAAGGGGCAACTTTTTCACACAGAGAGTGGTGTGTGAGCTGCCAGAGGAAGTGGTGTAGGCTGGCAGATATGAATAGGAAGGGTTTAGCGGAATATGAGCCAAATGCTAGCAAATGGGACAAGATTAATTTAGGATATCTAGTGAGCATGGACAAGTTGGATTGAAAAGTCTGTTTCTATGCTGTACATCTCTATGACCCTAAATCTGTCATATTATCATTGAAAGTTTAACAGCTTAAACTATGTGTTTATGAATCTGGATTAGCCTTAAAGGGAAAAAGATAAGAGGGACAAGAATTCAATAAAATTTCACAGTCAAAAAACAGGCCATTCAGCCCAAATGGCCTATGATGGTGTTTATGCCCATGAGCCTCTACGCACCATTCCTCATCTCACTCTGTCAGCACATCCCTTTCTCCATCTTGCACTGATGTAGATCCTTTTTAAATGTGACAACACTTTTAGCCATTCCATATTGACAGTAAATTCCATATTCTAAACACTCTCCTGGTAAAGATTCTCCTAAACCCCCACATTGGATTTATTGGCAGCTGCCCTATGTTGTTGAGTAGCACATTAGGTGACAAATTTAATTTTAAAATATCCAGTGTTGGTTACAGCAAAACCTCGTGCCACTCAATCATCTTTTCCCCGCAGCACTGTACTTTTTCCTTCCTCGGATAATGATCCAATTCTGCTTTGAGGACCACAGCTGAATCTGCCTGCCTCACACTCTCATTACAACTTGCTGCCTAAAAAGGCTTTTCCTCGCATTGCCACTATTTCTTTTGCCAACAAATTTATTATTAAAAGGTTAGTTAAAGTTTAATAAGCGAAGACTTGAGCTTGTCAGTCTCTTGGCTTAGGACTCGAGATCTTTCTGGATGATAGCGTTATTTTGAAGCTATCAAGACGTAGTTTGGAGTAGCTATTATGGGGAGCCTTAGAGCAGGGAGCAGACCTGACGATGTTTCAGAAGTGAAAGTAAAAAACACTCCCAGTAGAAATGTGGAACTGTCATCCACAAATAATAATTTGAAATCTGAGATAGATAACATTTTCGTTAACAAAGGGCAAAGGTGGGGAAATGAACTTGCTTTCTGTTGCCAAGTTCCTCCATATCCAATTTTTCCAGCATCCACATTAGTTACGTAGAATTATACAGAATGCACAGGACGTGAACGGACCACATTCTGCTTAATCAACCAACACTGAGTTTACGTTTCACCCACGCCTTTGACATAATAGCCCGAAATACCACAAGTGTCCGCACTAGCTTGTTTTAATGCAGCACACACTACAAATGCACTATTTCATTTAATAGTACATTTGGGAACTTAATTTACATTCAAACATTTGAGGATAGAACATTTTCTGAGACACCCAGTTGCTTCAATAGACTGAAGATTAGCAGCTGGAAAATCTGACTACATTGAATAAACAACACAGATTAAAAAGTGACGGCCTAGAACTATTATCACCAGACTACTGATCCTGAGACCCAGGTGATAGTGTGGGGATCTAGGTTCGAATCATGTCTTGACAGATGGTGGAATTTGAATCCAATAAATATCTGGGATTCAGAATTTAATGATGGGGCGGGGGGGAGGTGGCGGGGAGAGCGGACGCCCTCTTTACCAGTTGTAGCTGACATGTGATTCTAGACCCACCAGTAATGTGGTTGCTTCTTCACTAACCTCTGGGCTATAAGAGATGGGTAATAAATGTTGGCCCGATGGCCATGAATAAAGAAAAGAAATTCCACTGTTTCAGGCTTTAAAATCTATGAGATGATTGTATGCTGGCGATTTTGTTCCCTCTTACCTTGCAGCCCAGGCAAAAGGCATTCTGTACTGTCCAAGTCTCGCACAGGCTTGCTTGGCGTTCTTCAATACTTTCTGTGCAACCTGCAATCATGAATGATTGATCACCAAATCAACTTCCTGTGCTAAAGGACACTTGCAGAGTACAATCTATTGCTAAAATCATCATGTACTACAGTAGAGTATAGAAAGGTAGGAAATGGAGTCGGCCATTCAGTCTGTCAAGCCTGCTTCACCAGTCAATACGATTATGGCTGATAGAACACTTCAATCCCCTGAACCCTGTACGCCACTCGTAACCAGAAAGCTTTCAAGCTCCACCTTAAAAATATTCAAAGACTGAGCCTCCACAGTGGTAGAGAATTCCAAAGGTTCAAAATCCTCTGAGTAAAATAATTTTTCCTCATCTCAGACCTAAATGCACCCCCTTACTTTTGGGTTTTATACACCCCACCCAGGGGGTCATGACCCCCAGTTTGGCCATGAGCTGGAATTTTGAGTTCCCGAGTGCCAAGGCAGAGAGCCAACTGCTGCAAGGTCCCTCTCAATTGGCTACTACATTTCCTACAACAGAAACCGCGCTTGTGATAAAGCACTTCAAGACATCCCGAGATCATGAAAGGCGCTGTGCAAATGCACGTCTTTTTGAGTAGAGACAGTAGCTAAACCACTAACAGATTGCCTCGCTAGGTCTGTCGTGTCATAGTATAAAGGAAAGTGGATAATCCTTTTCTGACAGTCGTACCTTGGTTGAATCAGAACTCTTCATGTAGGGCTCTGCACACTGAGTGATACCTCCCTGCAGAACCTTCTCCACACGAGCAACGAGAAATATGTCTTGATGAGGGCATGTGACAGAAAAAATTCCCTAGGCAAAAAAAAACAAATTCAAAGGTCAATACTCCTTAAAATAGCTTTCGATTCTAAAGGTGTTGTCAATGCTGTCACGCTACTAATGTATCAAGGCAGAATAAAAATATGGGTTTGAATAATTTTTTTTTACATCTTCTGAGCGAACAACTTTATGGACAAATTAAACATATTTCTATAAATCTCTGTTGTGTTATGATTACATGATTATTCAAAACCTAGAATGTACAGCATTTTAACCTACTTGACCCAGTTGTTATTTTCAATAATTAGAAATAAACATCTATTGTGAACAGTGCTGTAAATTCTACAGGTTTTGACTGACTATATAAACATTTCTAGAAGGCACTGATTTCCAAAGGAAAGTCGATAGGTAACATTTATTCCACAAGATAGGAACACATGGGATTGGGGGTAATGTATTAGCTTGGACTCAGGATTGCTTAACACACAGAACTCAGAAATTGCTGGAAAAGCTCAGCAGGTCTGGCAGCACCTGTGAAGAAAAAATCAGAGTTAACGTTTTGGGTCAGGTGACCTTTTCTCAGAACTGATGGTAGCTGGGAAAATGTTGGTTTATATGCAGAAGATAGGGAGTGGGAGGGGGTAGGGTGTAAACGATAGTTGGGGATAGAGACCAAAGAGAAGAGCAGTTGGACAGACAAAGGAGTTGATTACGATCTGGCGAGGAGGGTGAATAGCTGCTAATGGGGACTGTTAGTGACTGACAATAGGTAGTGTGTAATGGCAGGCTATGTGATAACAAGGCCTGGTGTGTGGGGTAGGGGGCTAGGACATGGGAGAGTTTAGGCCCTGAAGTCTGAAATTTTGGCCTTTGTAGCTGGGTGGTTTGGACTTTAAAAAGAGCAGTCTGCTTACAACAGTAGAGGGTGTTGGTGAGGCCATATCTGGGTACTGTGTACATTTTTGGTCCCTGCATTTAAGAAAGAATAGACTGGTACTGGACTTCAGAAGAGATTTCACTGGACAGGTTCCTGGGATTAGGATAAAACAGGTTACACCTTTATACATTACAATTTAAAAGAATGAGGGGTGATCTAATTGAAACATACAAGACTTTGAAGGGGCTTGACAGGAAAGATGTTGTGAAGATGTCTCCACTAGTGGGAAATCTTGAATTAGGGGACATAGTTACAAACTAAGGGAACACTCATTTAAGACTGAGATGCAAAGGAAATCCTTCTTTCAGATGAAAGTGAATGTCTGGAATTCTCTACCCCAGAGAGTTGTGGAAGATTAAACACTGGAATGATTTCAAGGGAGGTTGTCAGGTTTTATTAAATATTGAGGAGCTGACACGAAAGAGGACTAGCGAACTGGGGCAGATCGGCCATGATCTTATAAAATGGCAGGGCAGGTTTGGGGGCCCTATTTCTTATGTTCATCACTCAGCAAACTGGACGTCCAGAACAATGTTATATTTGTCCATAAAACTGTTCACTTCAAAATGTTTTTAGACAGTGAGGGACCCTTCGGCCCTTCAGAAATCTTCTACTATTCAATGAGATCATGTCTGATTCCATTTACCCAGTGTCCCTTAGCATACTTGATATTAGCAAAAATATCTCATGTAACGTGCAGCAGTTCAGAATCCTTTGACTCAACTTGTATGTTCGCTCATTGAAGTTATCTGCTTCCCAGAATGGATCACTATCTCTGTCTCTCCTGTGGGGAGGTCAACTATATCCAGTCCATTACATCCACCATTCACTTTCTCCTCTGTTTCCCTCTTCGAGATGTTCCATTGATCTCCCCCAGCAGGCTAATAACTGTTTCTACCTGCTGTCGGCTCTCATGGCTTCACCACGTTATAGTGACTTTCTTTGATGGGAGGCACTCATTTGCTGTGAGCGGGAGTTACATTTTAAAAATTTTGCAGCATTCCTTCAACTTCAAAGAAGATCTATTCCCACATCAATTTAAAGGAACTGCTCCTTAAGCCACGGAAAAGAAAACTTCTCAAGTCGGAGGTGGGATATAGTGGCACAAGGAGCTTCCATTCTCACCTGTTTGGGATACTGTAACAGACTCTCAGGAATGCCATTGATGTACTTCTGCGAGGTGGTTAAAGTATCCCCGCCATTCATAATGGATGTCGAGTTTGAAAACATGTGTCGAACTGATGCGTGATTTAGATCAACGTGGAAGTCAGCCGAGATCTTTCGACTATTTTTGATATCAAATAGTGCCAGGGTGACAAAGAAAGGCTCCACCTAAAACATTATAAAGAAAATATGATCTGTACAACATTGCGCAGGTGTTGCAGCATGGAAACAACCCATTTGGACCAACTTGTCTGCGTTGACATTTATGTTCCACATAAGCCTCCTGCCAGCTTACTTTGTCTCACCCTATTAGCATATCCTTCTACTCCTTTCTCCCTGATATGGTTATCCAGCATCCCCTTAGAAGTGTCTACACTAATCAGCTTAGCTACTCCTAAAGTAGTGAGCTCCACATTCTCACCATTCTCTGAATAAAGAACTTTATCTTGAATTCTGATGTGATATTAACAGTTCCTAGCTTTAGTCTGCCTCAAGTGGAAATATTTTCTCTACATCTACCCATTAAGCCCCTTCATAATTATGAAGGTCTTAATCTCTGCTTTCTCGAGAAGAATGCATGGGACTGTTGATAGTTGGGATCCCTCGGGTCTGCCATGAATCTAATGAGAATCTTTTTTCTCGTTGCACCTTCTCCCTGGCTGTCTACCCATTTTATGACATGGAGACCATTGAACTTACATTGGTCGTAGGTCCCTCTTCATTTTCAGCCACACAGCTTTGCAAATTGAAGGACAAATCATTGCATTTCACCAGAAACCGCTTTCCAAATTTCTCCTCGAATGGCTTCACATCTGGTTCAATATTCGAGAAGTCGAGTTTCTTCAATTGAAGGAGAAAGAAAATTAGTCAAACGATTGTTGTGATCCGAATGCGCTGCCTGAAAGGGCAAAGGAAGCTGATTCAGTGCTAACTTTCAAAAAGGATTGGACAAGGAGAAATGTGCCTGGCAACGTGGAAAGAGCAGGTGAGCAGGAATAAATGGCTAACTCAAAATTTTAACAGCATGTAAATGTACAATGGGCTGAAGAGTCTCCTTTGACGTATAATTCTGTTAACATCTTACATATCAGTTTCAATCAATTTTGCCAACTCTCCAATTATTTATATGCAGGCATGTTGAGGTATTACAGACTAGTTAAATTCTGCCATGCAGAATTATAATAATTCGACTGCAATACATGAATTCACGCAAGGCATAACCTGTGCTAACCACATCTTCATGCTGACACCAATTACCTTGAACATCGAGATTTTAGAAACTCTCAGTATTTAAATTAATTCCTCCAATTATTGGACTGGTTTCATGATGAGAGGATTGCCTGACCTGAGAGATAGAATATACGAAGCTTATGTACCCTGGAGATGGCAAGAACCAGAGGTGATATCATTGATACACGTAAAATTCTTAAGGCGCTTGGCATGCTAACCGCTGGGAAAAATGTTTGGGAATCGGGAACACCAGGTCACAGTCGCTGGTAAGGGTTAGGGCTGAGAGAAGAGAAATCTTTTCAGTCAGCGAATCTTTGGAAGGCTCTGCCTCAGACAGCAGTAGATGCTCTCTTCTTGAAGACAGAGATCAACGTATTTTCATACGCAGGGAATTAAGGGACATTGGGATAGAGTCCGATTGAGGGAGAAGATCAGCCGAGATCTTACTAAATGCTTCTGAAGTCTCTCAGGATTAAATAGGCTACTCCTGCTCCTATTTATTTTGTTCTGTGTTCTCATGATATAGACATCATCCGCCAGACTGGCATTCATCGTCCATCTCTAGCTACCCTGAAGAGTTGGTAGTGAGCCACTGGTAATGGATGTAGTAGGTCCAAATGGCTTGTCAAGCCCCTTAGATGACTGGGAGACTCAATCAACTCACTGTGGGACTGGAGTCACATATGGGCCCTCACCACATAGAGGCTGCAGGTTTCCTTTTCCAAAAGACATTAATTAAGCAGTCCAGGATTGTCCAATATTCTGGCAGCTTCACGGTCACTTTAATTGATCCCAGCTTATTTTCTCCCAGATTTTGTTCTGAAAACATTGACTCACATTCTTCCACAACAATGGTGGGATTTGCACATGTGTTTCCTGGATTAGTGGTCAAAGACTCCAGATTACTCATTAAGACCGAAGCTCCATCTGAACTCTGCATCTACAGCAATGTCCTTAGTTCTTAACCATCCTCTGACATGGCAAGCTTTAGTTCAGGGGCAATTAGGGATTGGCAACAAAAGCCAGCCTTGCCAACAACACCCGAAGCCCACAGAAAGAAATTAAAAACCACTGATTTAAGACAAACGGTGAAGGATCCAATGGCAAGATGAGAATAATCTTTTTAATTCAGCAAAAGGTTGCAATCTGCAATGCAATGCCTAAGAGTGTGGCGTAAGCAGATGCAGTTGCGGATTTCAATAGGGAATTAGATAGTTACCTAAAGAAAAATATTTGCAGGGCTACAGAGGAAAAGTCAGACAAATGGGTCTGGGTGAGCTGCTCTTGCAAAGAGCCAGAATGGACCTGACGGGCTGAATGTCCTCATGTACTGTCATAATTCTATGACCTATTCAACTTATGTCCCCCAGATGCCTGCTCCCTTTGCTGAAAGCACAGGTCCTCTGTCAAAAACACCAGTGAAATGTCAGGTGTAGCTTACTTTGATGAATGTCTAAATCAAATCCAACCTCACCTGTGTATCTGCATCCAAAACAAAAAGTTTTAATCTCCCTTCATTCTTCTTAGTTTCTATATCTCTTGTGCTCTGTGAAGGAAACAGACTGTAAATATTCTGCCTTTGCCCTGAGAAAAATGAATATTGCAAACCTAAAATAATAGAAACTGACGAAGCTGTGAACAGTTGATCAGGGCCTGAAAGTAAAAGATAGGTTTCCAACTCAGGCATAAAACCTCCATTTACGTAGTGCAGTTCTTGTCGTCGTTCGTTGTTTTCACATTACTCCATGGTCTTACCCTGTCCTCTGTCTGTCATCACCTCCAGCCCTACAGATCTCTGAGATCCCTGCCCTACTCTACTTCTGGCCTCTTGACTGTCCCTCAATCTGCACTGTTCCACTCAACTGCCTGGCTGAGTTCCAAATTCTGGAAATAATTCCCCAAACATTTCTCCCATCCTTGAAGACACTCCATAAAACTCTAACCCCTTTCACCAGGTTTCTCATCACTCGTCCCAAGAGACCTTTTTTGTGGATTGGAGTCAAACTTGGTTTGATAATTGCTCCTGCAGGTTGAACTTGAACATCTAGAGGTACGAACACTATCTGGGCACCCTGAAGCACTGTTAACTGTATGTTAATTAAGTTGTTAAGACACAAAGGTGAAGGCTCTTTTTAAGTTAGTTATACCTGCAGAGTACTTAACTTTTCATGGCCAGTGGACACCATGGGTCCTGGGGTGCATTACACCCCACATCAATGATATTTTAACTTAATCCCCTAGTTTTCTTTTATGATACACTGACCCCACTAAGATGAGTCTTTAATGACTTTTGAAAATAGTTTTAGTTTTCGTAAAAAAGAGTAATTACAAATGCTGTGACAATGGGTTAGTAGGTAGGAAGCAAACGTAGATAATGCTGCATTCTGTGAATACACCCATTATGAAGAAAAGTATTGGTGTCTGATGTCATATCTCATCAACAGCTTGGAACCAATTAAACGTAACAAGTGTCACAGCATCCCTACACCCCTCTCACTTTTAATCATCATTTCTAAACGCTCGCTTTCCCACCCCTGGCCTGTGAAAGATTACTAACTCTTCAGAATCCATTTCACCTGAGGCAGAAGATTCCAGATCAAAGACACCCTCAGAGATCTGGGCACAAAAATCTTCACTGATTCAAGTTCTGCACTGTCAGAGGTGCTGTCATCTGGGGGAGACGGTGAATAAAACAGTGAATACAGATGCCGCTGATTAGGAGGTCAGCTCCTGCAAGACTGTGTCATCAGTTTTGCTGCTGGGAAATGTGGGGTCAGGACCCTATTTGGTCCTGTTTTTGGGGCCCTGAAACCGGTGGGAAGATTCAGCTCATTGTATACATCACATCCATATTTCCCCTCAGTCTCCCAAACCCTTTCAGTGGCAGAGAAAGAAAAAAAAAAGATTTTTCCCCGATATAACACAGTGTGGAGCTGGAGGAGAACAGCAGGCCAGGCAGCACCAGAGGAGCAGGAAAGTTGATGTTTCGGGTCGGCACCCTGTTTCAGATTTCTAAAGAAGGGTCCCGACCTGAAACGTCAGCTTTCCTGCTCCTCTGATGCTGCCTGGCCTGCTGTGTTCCTCCAGCTCCACACTGTATTATCTCTGACTCCAGCATCAGCAGTTCTTACTATCCCTTTGAGTGAGACTCTTCCCTGATACAGTTATTGCCTTACAACTGCTGCTGGAGTAACTAGCCTGGATAATATTACATTTGTCTCCGTTCACAAGTAAAGCTGGAGTGAAAACCTAAATAGATTAACTGGCTGACCGCAACATTAGCTACAGAAATCATTTTTTTCGTGGTACCTTAAGAAAAATAAACCTTTGCAAAATACTTGGGATTATGTAACCACGGTTACCACTCCCCAACATTATTTTCTTATAAAGTCCAAGGGATAGGGCAGATTGTGCAGGAGGCCGCGGAAGGAGATGATCTCACTTGTTAAACAAAAACAAAGTTGCTGGACAAGCTCAGCAGGTCTGGCAGCATCTGTGAAGGAAAAAAAAGAGTTAACGTTTCAGGTCCGGTGACCCTTCCTCAGAACAGATGCTTTCCTTCACAGATGCTGAGCTTTTCCAGCAACTTCTGTTTTTGTTCCTGATTTACAGCATCCGCAGTTCTTTCAGTTTTTATCTCACTTGTTAAATGGGTTTTCCACTTTGGATACTGATGAGCGTGATCGATCGACAGGGAGATGCAGTCAGAGCCAAGGCAGTGGCACCATGGGTAGCTGAACTGCACAGGAGGGAAGAAGTAGAGTGGACAAGCAGTACTGATTGGGGAACAGTCAGACAATTCTACGGTTGGTGGTCTGACCAACAGCATGGTCTGTCGCCTTCCTGGTCCAGAGACAAAGGTGTAACAAGCTGGCAAATATATCTGGATAGCACGGGCGGCCAGAGATCTTGGTCCATGTTGATGATAACATGAAAAGGAGCTTTCAGGGATTGAGGAAAGAGATTGAAAAGCAGGACTTTCTAAGCAGTAATCTCAGGATTATTCCTAGCCCTGCGTGCCAGTGAGCACAGACATTGAAAAATTGAACACGAGGCTGGAAAACTGGTGCAGGATGAAAAGCATCAGACTCTGCAGCATTGGGATCAGTTTTAGGGCCAGTGGCACCTGTACAAGATGGACACTTTGGCAGGACTGGGACTAAATTCCACGTGGGGACATTTGCTCACGCAGTTGGGGAGAGTTTAAATTAGATTGACAGGGAGGTGGGAACCTAAGACATAGCTCAGGTTCAAGGGAAGCAAAACTCGTGACTGAACGTAGAACAGCAGAAAGTAAAAATGGAAGCATCGGCAAGCATCAGTGGGCTGAAAATGGAAAATAATGTCAAAAGGCCTGAGAAACACTCTCTCCGAACGCACACAGCATTTACAAAAAGGGTGGCGATTTGAAAGCCAAAGTACAAGTAAATGGATCTGATTTAATTGCACTACAGAGATGTGGCTACAGGGTAACTGAGCTTGCGAACTGATTATCCAAAATTATTATACATTTAGCAGGTATGGGCAAAATGACAAGGTGGTGGGCAGCACTCAAGGGATGACATCAGTATCTCAACAAGTGAGTATCTTAGATCAAAGGACCAAGATGCAAAATCAGACTGTGTGGAGCTAAGAAATATCAAGGAGAAGTAAATGGTGGTGGGAGTTGTTGACAGACCACCAAACAGTAGTGGTAGCATTTAAAGAAATACTACGAGTCCCACAACAGGTATACATCCCTCTATGCACAAATACACAAAAGGTTGAATCAGCCATGGTTTTTGCAAGGAGTTGACGATTGCATTAGACCAAAGGAAGTGGCTTATAAGCTTGCCAGCAATAATGATAAACATGAGGACTGGGAGCAATCTAGAACCCAGCAAAGAAGGATCAAGAAAGTGAAAAGGAAAAGGAAAACAGAATATGAGCAAGCTAGCTACAACTTTAAAAGATGGCAGTTCAGGTTTTATTGACAGATGAAAGGGAGAAGATTAGCAAGGACAAATGTGAACCCGTTATAAGTGGGGGCCGGAAAATGTACATTGGAGAACAGGGAAACAGTAGAAAAATTAACAAGTTACTTTGCATCTGGCTTCACAGAAGAAGATAATCTCCTAACATACTAGGTGACTTGATATAACTGAGGAGTTAAAAGATACCTATATTAGTGAAAAGGTAGTATTTGAAAAACTAGCTGGGATTGAGGGTTGATATATCTCCTGGATGAGATAAACTTCATCCCAGAGTGTTGAAGGACACTCGTTATAGAGATAGTGATTCACTGGTAGTTATCTTAATAGATTCTGTAAAAGCAGCTGCTGATTGGAAGGTAGCAAATGTTACTCAACTACTTAATAATACAGGAAAAGGGAGAATGGAAAACTTCAGAGCAGTCTGCTTGACACCAACAGTTGAAAAGCTATGATCTGTTCTAAAGACTGAAATAACGGAACATGGATTTAGAGCAGAATCATAAAACTGAGCAGTCAACATGGATTTCTGAAAGGGAAAGCATGCTTGACAAACTTGCTGGAAGTTTTTTTTTGAGAATGCAAGTTGTAGTACAGACAAAAGAAAACAAGTGGATGTGATGTATTTGCAATTTCAGAAGACTCTTGCTTCTAAAGTCCCACAAGGGAGTTAAAATTAAAATTTTTGTTTTAATTTGGAGGAGAGAATAGTGGTATGGATTGAGAATTAATTAAATGACAGAAAGCAAATTGTAGAAATAAAAAGATCATTCTCACGATGGCAAGCTATTACTATGGAGATACTGCAAGGATCAGTGCTGGATTAACAACTCCTCACAAGCTATGTAAATGATTTGAACCTGGGGACCAGCTGTATTCATTCCAAATTTGCTGGAGACACCAAACTGGGTGGAAAATTGCAAGGAGAATGCAGGAAGGCTTCAGAAGGATTTGGACAAGGTAAGTGAATGGGCTAGAACTCGGCAGATGGAATACAATATGAATAAGTATGAAGTTTTTCATTTTGGTACGAAAACAGAAAGCAAGTGTCCAAGGGACCTGAGTGTCTTTGTCCAAAGTCACCAAAAGCTAGGAATTAGGAAGGTGAATGGTCTGCTGGCTTTCATCACAAGGGGATTTGAATAAAGGAGTAAAAACATCTTGCTGCAGTGGTATAGAGCCTCAGTAAGACCTCACTTAAAGTACTGCATAGAGTTTTGATCTGCTTATCTAAGAAATAATGTACTTTTCATTGAGGGAGGGCAACAGAGATTCACCAGATAAATCCCTGGGATGGTGGGCTTGTCTTCTGAGGAGAGGTGAGGAAAGCCAGTCTGTAGTCTCTAGAGTTCTGAAGCAAGAGAGGTTTCTCATTGAAACCTTTATAATTCTAACAGGGCATGAGAGGGTGCATGTGGATACGATATTTTCCTGGGCTGGGAAAGCTCAGCAGGTCTGGCAGCATCTGTGAAGAAAAAAATCAGAGTTAACGTTTCGGGTCAG
>NC_063337.1:91797789-91842064 GCF_021869965.1 Rhincodon typus | reverse complement strand
ATACTTCAACACAACTGTTTTTGCTTTGCTCCTCAGTTGAAGCTGCATCATTATGACACCTTGAAATTCACAATGATAGATAATCGACTCTCTTTTCATGTGTAAAACTGTACGCTGCAGATACTCTGCATATCAAAGATCAGGTCTAATGACAATGCCTTGTGGAACAACAAGTCAGTCTTAAAGACACATGCATTGGTAATCTGCAAATTGGACAGAAATTCAGGAGATTAAGGAACAACCAAGAGCTCTGAATCTCTGGAACTCGCTAATCGACTTGCACAATGACCTGAATTGTTAACATGCCTTTATTATTTCAGTAAAATACAGTCCAGTGATTTCAAAGCCCAACCACCGCACCACCACCCCCGCCGCCCCTCCCCCCCCCGCCCACCCCCCAACGCCGGTCCCTCATTATTTGAAGAACTTGCTGGATTTGCACACTAACTGACCATTAAATTCAGTGGAAAAAGTAGGAGACATAATTAAAAAAACAAGCTTCTTTTTAACAACATGAAATGGTTAACGCTAAGCCAATCAGATCCTTCAGGAAACTGAACATTTCCTTTGTGGTAGACAAACAGGAGGCTGGAAGAACACCGCAGACCAGGCAGCGTCTGGAGGAAAGGAGCAGTCAATTTCAGTTTCAGGTATTAACCTTCTTCAGGACTTCAGGACCTTTGTGGTGTTGTGGTAGTATCCCTACCACTGGGTCTGGAGGCATAGCTTCAAGTCCCACCTGCTCCAGAGGTGAATAAACAAGAGGCTAAAAAAAATCTTCGACTATAAAGTCTCACACCTGTGAAGTGATGAACGTTCAAGGTCTTTTTAATGGCAAATTTAAAATGCTTTTGATTGTTTTTCCCTCTCTTTCCCTTTCTCACTCTCTTAATCCAAGCTTTCTTTCCCTCCTTTTATTTTCTTTCTGACCCTGATTTGAATCTCCTTCTCCATTATTCCCACTTTTCCTCAATTCATAAATTCCATCGGTAAAAGAGACAGACTGTTGACTGAGGTACACCCAGTGATATCCCCAATGTCCTGCTGCCCTCTGTGTGTTGTTAGCAACTCACATTCTGAATGAGAGACAGAAAATAGAGAGGGAAAAGGTCTAAACAGGCAATACCATAAGGTCCACCCTCCAACCCCAAACCTTCTGAAGTGTATTTGAAGGAGTTGTGCTCCTACTTACCTTTTCTGTCTCACATATTTGTGAGCCTGCAAAACTAAATAACTTGGGTCCAGAGTTATTAGTTGAAATGAGCGTGAATTATGGTAAAGAAGGTACTAACCACTGCAATTCAGTTCAGATCTTCCCCAAGTAAATCAGAATAAATAAATAATGGCTACCTCATCTTTGTCAACGTCTTCATCAACTTCAAAAACATGAACGGGAAGCTTTTCTGGTCTTGGTGCTTTGCTGTTAGGAAATAAACAATATGCACAATAAAGTGACAGTCATAAAAACAACAGCTTTCTTCAAAAATCCAAAACTGGATTTTTACAAAAAACAAAGCAGTACTTGGTTTAAAGAAAAACTTGCATTTATATGGTGTCTTTCATGACTCCAGGGTGACCAATGACACTTTTACACCAAACGAAGTACTTTTAAAGTATAGTCATTGCTGCAATGTAGAAAGCACAGCAGCTTATTTGCGCACAGCAAACTCCCACAAACAACAACATGGTACTAACAAGAAATTCTGTTTTGTGATGTTGGATAAGGCATTAATATTGAACCCCTCTGCAAAATAGTATCACAGGATCTTTTCCCTTAACCTGGGGGTGGAGCTGAGGGCTCAGTTAGCATCTTATCTGACAACGTAGCACTCCCATAGCTACTGCATTGATTTGTCAGCTGAGTTTGTTGAGCTCAGCTCCTTAGTTGGTCTTGAATGTCCAACCTTCTGATTTATAGGCAGAGCACCAGCCAACGATCCATAGCTGACGCAAAACAATACTGAAGCAAAAATTCTGCTTTCCCCCCTCCATACAACAGGAATTTTGGGACAATTAAATTCTTATTTAATAGAATCTGTTAGGTGTAGCGGTCTCTTCCTGTTCTATAATTTATAAACTTTAAATTTCTCCAATGCATACCAAGCTGTTACACACAAAGCATCATTAAAAAACGAAATAAATTCAGTTCCGTGCTCGGATTTTGTTTTCTCAGATTTGCGGCTGGTTTCACAATGTTGAGGTGCAGCCTAGTAGCTCTTAAATAGCTGCAGAGAGACCCAGTCGACACATTAGTGTTGTTGTAACATAGCACAAAATATGTCTTCTTGCTCTTATAAAGTGTAGACCAGAGCATACGGCCTGTTTTTACACTGCGCACCATTTTGCATGCCAAATGCAATGATTTAACTGAAAGTCAATGCGGCAGTTAACACATACATTTCAATGTTGGTGTTAAACCAGATTTGGTATCTTTTTGATCATGTCCCTTATGTTCTTCGCAAATATCTGAACAACCAATTGCTGTTGTCTTCACACCAAAGAACAGTCACTGGTGTCGAGAGCAACATGTCAAATTAACAACAAAAACTTGCATTTATACAGCAACCTGATCTCAGTAAAACATCTCAAGATGCTTCACATCAGAATCACCAACAAAATTATAACACAGAGCCACACAAGGAGATAAGCTTCAAAGAAGTAGGTTTCAAGTTGAGTCAGAAAGGAGGAAAATGAGAGGTAAAGTTGCAGATAAGCAACTTTAAGAAATTAAAGAACAGAATTCCAAAGCTCAGGGTACAGGCAGCTGAAGTTACAGTCATAAAAGTGCAGTGATGAAAAATTAATGAAGCAGAGACATCTCTAGAGGGGAGCTTATGGTGATTGGGAAGGCTGAGGCCAGTGAGTTTGGTGCTGGTGATGGTTCTGGTGATGGTGGTGGAGGAAGGGGGAGTTTTTAAACAAGCATGAGAATTTTAAAATCATGGTCTTGCTGAACAAACGGCCAAAGCAGGGTCAGAGAGTAGAGGTAGTGAACTGGACTTTGTGCCTGTTAGAATACGACCACTCGTGTCTTGAATGAGTTTCTTTATAGAAGGTTGCAGGAGAGAGATCGGCCAGGAACTCAGTGAGGCAGTCAAATCAAGACATTATAAAGACATGGATCCAATAGTATACGAACTGACACACGGTTAGAGGTAATGCCACAGAGGTGAAGCAGAGATGACAGTAATGGGGGAGGTGGTGCCGTGATAATGTAGAAAACACAGATCATTAATCCAGAACCTGAGGTTAACGTTCTGGTGACATGGGTTCAATCCAACCATAGCAGATAGTGAAATCTGAATTGAATAAAAGTGGGAAATAAAAAGCTGGCTGAATACCACTGCTGACTGTTGTAAAGACCCATTTGGTTCCCTAATGGAGTCAATGTTGACCCCTTAAAGAGGGAAATGAGTAGTGACAGGGGGCCATGGAGAGATTTAACAAGGGATTTCCTAATGCTTTATGGAAGGAAATCTGCCATCTTTACTTCATCTGCCCTACAGATGACTTCAGATCCACAGCCCTGTGATCGACTCTGAAATACCCAGCTGGCCATGTAGTTGTATCAAACTGCTACAAACTCTAAAAGGAACGAAACCAGATGGACCTCCTGGCAGCGACTTAGGACCTGACCCACCTGGTTCACTAATGTCCTTTATGGAAGGAAACTGCCATCCTTACCTGGTGTTGGTCTACATGTGACTCCAGACCAATGTGATTGATTCTCAACTGCCCTCTGGGAATTAGGGATGGGCAATGAATGCTGGCTTAACCATCGACGCCCTCCTGTGAATGAATTTTTAAAAATCTAGTCCAGTCTATTCTGAAAATGCCTCCTTCCTAACAACTGAAAGCAAAACTCAGAGAGCTGTCTCACAGACTAGTCAAGCAACAGCCTGATATAGTCAAACTCACAGAATAACAGCTTCCAGACAATATCCCTAAAACCACCATCACCATCCCTGGATAAATCCTGTTCCACGGGCAGCACAGATCCACTAAAGGTGATAGGACAGTAATATGTAGTCAGCAAGGATTTGTCCTGTGAGTCCTCAATATTGACTCCAAAACCGGTGAAGTCTCACAGCATCAGGCCAAAGAAGAACAAGGAAACCGCTTCCTGGTTACCACATGCTGTAGCCCCTTGGCTGAAGATTCAGTACTCCTCGATTTCAAACATCACTTGGGTGAAGTACCAAGAGGAGCAAGGGCACAGAAGCTACCCTGGGTTGCGTTTTCAAAATCCACCATCAGAAGTGGCTGGGAAGCTCCATTACTGACAAAGCTGGCTGTATCCGAAGGAACAATGCTGCTAAAATGGGTCTGCACCAAGTTCTGAGGGAACCAGCAGCGGGGAAGATCATCCCCAGTCTCCCGGTCACAGATTCATTTCTTATTGACGGTAGGAGTGACTGCACACAGTGCTTTTGGAGACAACATTCTTACCTCACACTGAGGAATACTGCAGGAGAACATGCAGCATAGAAATACCTAAAGTGAGTTGTCACCATGGTGAAGCGACAAAACAGAAGCTCTTGTGTGCCAACCAGTGATAGCAGCAGGTAATAGATGGTGCCAAGTGAACCACAATCAACAAATCAGATCTAAGTTCTACAATCATAGAATCCCTACGTTGTGAAAGCTGACCACACAGCCCATCAAGTCCACACCAACTCTCCAAAGAGCATCCCACCCAGACCCACCCCTGTATTGCTGCATTTCCCATGGCTCACCTACCTAGCTTGCACATCCCCAATTTAACACGGCCAATCCACCTAACCTGCACATCTTTGGACTGTGGGAGGAAACCGGAGCACCCAGAGGAAACCCACACAGACACAGGGAGAATGCGCAAACTCCACACAGACAGTTACCCAAGGCTAGAATCAAACCTGGGTCCCTGGTGCTGTGAGGCAGCAGTGCTAACCACTGAGCGACCGAGTCCTACCATATCTAGTCATAAATAGTAGTGGACAAATAAACTAGACATCAGAGGTGAAGGCTTCACAAATATCGCCATCCTCCATGTTGAGGGATCCTAGCCAGTCATTGCAAAAGATAAGGCTGAAGCATTTTCATCCATCTTCAGTGAGAAATGCTGAGTGAACAATTCATCTCAGCCTCCTTCTGAGATCCTCAGCATCGCAGATGCTAGTCTTCAATCAATTTGATTCACATCACAGGATATCAAGCAATGGCTGAATACACTGGATACTGCAAGGACTATGGACTCTGATAATATTCCAGCAACAGTACTGGAGACTTGTGCTCCAGAACTTGCTGTGCCCCTAACCAAGCTATTTCAGACTGATACAACACTGGTATCAACCTGGCAATGTGGAAAATGACCCAGTTACATCCTGCGTACAGAAAGAAGAAGAAATCCAACTTGGCAAATTGCCACCTCATCAGTCTATTGTCCATCATCACTAAAGTGATCAACTTTATGCAGCGCTTCCTTAACAATAACCTGCTCACAAATGCCATGCTTGAGGTCCACCAGGGCCACTGAACTCAAAACTTCAACACAGCTTTCGTCTAAACATGGACAAATGAGCTGAACTCCAGAAGTGAGATGGCAGTGACTGCCCTCGACATCAAGGCTGCACTTGACAGAGTGTGGCATCAAGGAACCCGAGTGAAACTGGAGTTAATGGGAATCATGGGAAAGTTCTGATGAAGGGCCAACTAGATTCGAAACATTAGCTTGTTCTGTCACCATGGATGCTGCCTGACCCGCTGCGATTTCCAGCACTTGTTTTGTTTTCAGGGGAAACCTCTCTGTCGGTTGTTTTCATAGCTGGCACATAGGAAGATGATTGTGGTTGTCGGAGGTCAGTGATCTCAGCTCCAGGACATCTCTGCAGGAGCTCCTCAGGGTAGTGCCCTTGGCTCAACCATCTTCAACGACTTCATCAACACCATGGATTGCCACCAAGCCACGGCAAAGAGGCTTGAGTGTTCTGTTGAACCCAATAGCGATGCTGTCAAAGAATTCTCAATTGCTGGCAGCGTACTCCAAAACAGCAAGGTTGGAGGTGAGGAACAAGACAAACTGCAATCCAAAATAAATCCTCAACGGTGATCCAGGTGGACGGTATTTGTGCTCTAGCAACGCCTGTGATGATGGACAGAGTCTGTGGCAATAGGGAGTTCTCCAGTCGACAACTAACACACACACACCAACACCCCCTCTCACAAGCGATCGGCAAGTGGAGACAGGATAGGGTCAAGAGATCTGGAAGTCCCTACCTTCAGACCGGCACGCAGCTGGAGGAGTCTGACTCAGTTGTTTTGTTCTTGGAAATAGGAGCAGCAAAGTGTTTTTGGCAGCTTTCTTCATGTCAGCCACACAAGGAGGACAGAACCCAAGACCAGTGACTCATAACTCCTGAAGTGGACAAACATACTCATTAATGAGTGACTGCCAAAGACAACAGTTTCATGAACGACCTTTCCTCCATCATAAGGTCAGAAATGGAATGTTCACTGATTATTACACAATGTTCAGCACCATTCATCACTCCTCAGACACTGAAGCAGTCCGAGTCCAAATGTATAGGACGTGGACAATATCCAGGCTTGGGCTGATCAGTGGGAAGTAACATTCGCGTCACACAAGTTCCAGACAATAACCTACTCCAACAAGAGAGAATCTGACCATTGCCTCTTGACATTCAATGGCATTACCAGCGTTAAATCCCCTATTACCAACATCCTCCGGGGTTACCATTGATCAGAAACTGAACTGGTCCAGCCATATAAATACAGTGGCTACAAGAGGAGGTCAGGGGCTAGGAAAACTGTGGCAAGTAACTCACCTCCTGAATGCTCCCAATGCCCATCTATCAGGCACACAGAGGGGGAAAAGACAGCAATTCTTGGAAATTAAAGTGCTGGCAGCACCGGTCCTCCATTTGACGGATATAAGATGAGGCAAACCAGAATGTCTCATTCACCAGTTTTACTGTTTTTTTATTCCTTCCCTTCTGGGGAGTCAAGTGGGTGTAATGGAACACTCTCCAACTGGCTGGACGAGTGCAGCTCGAACGACATTCAAGAAGCCTGACAACATCCAGGTCAAAGCACCACACCCACCATCTTCAACATTCACTCCCTTGCCCACCAATGCACAACTGCAGCATCACAGATGCATTGCAATAACTCACTAAGGCATTTTCCAATCAGGCAACCTCTACCACCTAGGAAGGCATTGGCAGCAGATGCACGGAATCACCACTATCTACAATTCCCCTGCAAGCCAAACACCATCCTGACTTGGAACTACATCACCGTTCCTTCACTGTCACTGAGTCAAAATCCTGGAGCTCCCTCTCCAACAGTACTGACAGTGTTCCACATCCCAAGGATTGCTGTGGTTCACAAAGCTCACCACCATCTTCTCCAGAACAATTAATACAGCAACATCCACATCGCATGAATGAATTAAAAATAAAACAGCAAAACATTAGTCCCACTGATATTAGTTCGAAGGATTGCAGTTGAAGGTAAATGAGAACCGAAAGAACTGCGGATGCTGTAAATCAGAAACAAAAACAGAAGTTGCTGGAAAAGCCCAGCAGGTCTGTGAAGAGAAATCAGAGTTAACATTTCAGGACCTGTGACCTTTCCTTCTGAAGGTTCACTCGACCTGAAACATTAACTCTGATTTCTCTTCACAGACGCTGCCAGGCCTGCTGAGCTTTTCCAGCAACTTCTGTTTTTGTGTTGAAATTGAAGTTCTGCGGCTGGTTGAAAAACAACTAATCTCTGAAATTAGATGGCATGCAAAGTATTACACTTCTTGTGCCCGATGACATTTAAATGTGTCTGTGAAGGTGGAAATCTGCTTTCCCAACTTACCGGGTTTTAATTCAATAAATAGACTAAGTGGTGGTGAGAAATAAATTCACTCACTTTGGCAGTTGCCTGAAATCTCCTGAGTAGTCTTCATACTTGTACTGAACGAGATGCCAATCAGAGTTGTAGGTCTTAATGCACTGAAAAGAAGAACAAGGCAATATTGAATATTGTAGGTTGCACAGAATTTTACAGTGCAGAAGCAGGCCATTCGATTCAATTGGTCTATGCAGGTCTTATGCTTTGCACAAGCCTCCTCCCACCCTCATGTCATCTTCCCCTAACAGCAAAATCTTCTGTTAACTTCTCCCTTGTGCACCTACCTACTCTTTTAAATAGAACAAATTAGATAGCCTGGTGAGACACTGTAACAAAGTCTCACTTTAAATGCATGCTTGGGCCAAATCTTGATATACACATCCACAGATTTAAGAATACCAAGAGCTGTAATCTGACTTCCAAATGACTTTCTACATGTACAGTCTTGGAGTCATACAGCACAGAAACGGACCCTTCAGTCCATGCCGAACATGATCCTAAATTAAACCAGTCCCACCTGCCTGCACTCAGCTCAGATCCCCCAAACATTTCTTATTTATGTACTTAACCAAATGTCTTTTATGTTTAGATAAACATGTTTACATGTTAATTTAGATAAATGTGAGATGCTGCATTTTGGAAAGACAAATCAGAGCAGAACTTATACACTTAATGGTAAGATCCTGGGGAGTGTCGCTGAACAAAGAGACCTTGGAGTGCAGGTTCATAGTTCCTTGCAAGTGGAGTCGCAGGTAGATAGGATAGTGAAGAAGGCACTTGGTATGCTTGCCTTTATTGGTCAGTGCATTGAGTTTAGGAGTAGGGAGGTCATGTTGTGGCTGTACAGGACATTGATTAGGCCACTATGGGAATACCGTGTGCAATTCTGGTCTGCTTGCTGTAGGAAGGATATTGTAAAACTTGAAAGGGCTCAGAAAAGATTTACAAGGATGTTGCTAGGGTTGGAGGGTTTGAGCTCTAGGAACAGGCTGAATAGGCTGGGGCTATTTTCTTTGGAGCATCGGAGGCTGAGGGGTGACCTTATAGAGGTTTATAAAATCATGAGGGGCATGGGTAGTGTAAATAAACAAGGTCTTTTCCATCGGGTGGGGGAGTCAAAAACTCGAGGACATAGGTTTAAACTGAGAGGGGAAAGATATAAAGGGGACCTAAGGGGCAACTTTTCTTGCAGAGGGTGATGCGTGTATGGAATGAGCTGCCAGAGGAAGTGGTGGAAGCTGGTACAATTACAACATTTAAAAGGGCATCGAGATGGGTATATGAGTAGGAAGGGTCAAGAGGGATTTAGGCCAAATGCTGGCATGGACTAGATTTATTTAGGATATCGGGTCGACATGGACGTGTTGGACCAAAGGATCTGTTTCCATGCTGTATATCTCTATGACTCTATGTTGTAATTTACTTGCATACACCATCTTTGACTGGAAGTTCATTCCACACATGAACCACTCTCTGTGTAAAAAAGTTGTCCGTCATGTCTTTTTTAAATCTTTCTTCTCTCACCTTACAATTTTTGCTCCCTGGTCTTGAAATCGCCAACCCTAGGGAAAAGCCCTTTTATTTATACCCCTCATGATTTTATAAGCCTCAATCTCCTATGCTCCATTGAAACAAAGTCCCAGCCTATCCAGCCTTTCCTTATAACTCAAACCTTCCATTCTCAGTAACACTGGTAAATCTTCACTGAATCCTCTCTAGCTTAACAATATCCTTCCTACAAAGTAACCAGAACTGGACACGGAACTCCAGAAGGGGCCTCACCAACATTCTGTACAACCTCAACATGGCATTCCAACTCCTCTACTCAAAGGTCTGAGCAGTGAAAGCAAGCGTGCTAAACACCTTCTTAACCATCCTGTCTACCTGTGACGCAAACTTCAAAGAATTAAGTACATGATTTCCTACGTCTATCTGTTTGACATCACTACGAAAGGCCCGACTTTTAATTGTATAAGTCCTGCCCTTGTTTGTTATACAAAAATGCAATACCTCACATTTATCCAAATTAAAGTTCATCTACCACTCCTCAGCCCATTGACCCAATTGATCACGATCTTTGATCACAATCTTTTTGTAATCTTAGATATCCTTCTTCACTGTCCACCAATTTTTGGTGTCATCCACAAACTTACTAACCATGCATTCTGTATTGTCATCCAAATCATTTATATAAATGACAAACAAAAGTGGACCCAGCACCGATCCCTACGGAATACCTGGTAACAGGCCTCCAATCCAAAACATAACCCTCCACCAATACTCTGTCTCCTGCCATTAAGACAATTTTGCACCCAACTGGCAAGCTTACCCCGAATCCCAATGTGATCTAATTTTACTAACTAGTCTACCATGTGGAACTCTGTCAAAGTCCATGTAAACAAAGTCTATCATCTGCTCTCATTAATCTTCTTGGTTACTGGTTCAAAAAACTCAATCAGGTTTGCGAGAGATGATTTCCCTCGCACAAAACCATGCTGACTATCCCTAATCATTCCTTGCCTCTCCAAATGCATATAAATCCTATCTTGCAGTGTCAACTCCAACCACCACCGAAGTCAGACTCACAAGTCTATACTTTCCAGGATACTCCCTACAACCTTTCTTAAACAAAGGCATAACATTAGCCACTCTCCACTCCTCCGGCACCTCACCCATTGTTATAGATAACACAAATATTTCTGCAAGTGGTTCCGTAATTTCTTCCCTAAGTTCCCACAATGTCCTGGGATACAACAGATCAGGTCCTGGCGATTTGTCTACCTTTATATTTCCTAAGACCTCCAGCACTTCCTCTTCTGTAATGTGGACAGTTTTCAAAACATTAATATTTATTTCCCTGAGTATTCTAGCCGGCATTTCTTTCTCCACAATTAAAACTGATGTGAAATATTCATTTAATATCTCTCCCATCTCCTGAGGTTCAACACAAAGATGACTTTAAGGGGCCCAACTCCCTTTCTAGTTGCCCTCTTCCTCTTAATGTATTTGTAGAATCACACGAAGTAACAAAGCTCACAACTTACATTATTTCTAGCAACAGAACCAGTTTGTACAATAAAAACTGGAAACTCCAGTAGATAGGCTGATTTCCAACAATACTTTTTGTCAACAGAGCAGAGGATGGACTGATGGAGGAAATTCTTATTTGTGTAAAAGGTTCCACAAATAATGACGAACCATTAGAATGAAGGCCTAGTATTCTTTATCCTATTCCAGATTTCATCTATCATGTTTCCAATTAGCACGCTGATAACTAATGATAATGCATACAGAACACCGTATAATGCATAGAGACCCTGAAAACAGATCCCATTTTGGTAAAATGCCTGGAAATAATACTTTGTACTGGAATTGTGACTATAGATTGATGTTTCTGACTCAGGTCTAACAATCTAAACATCTCTTTAAGAATAGGGTCTAGTTGCCTGATATATTAGGGGCCGTGGCACTTGCATGAAATTTTCTACACAAGAGAATCAGTAAAGAATGTTTGCCATTTGTGATAACCCGCAATATCCAGTCCAAGCATCACGAATCATTGAGTACTAATCAATTCTGGTACATTTACAAAACCACCTTCAATATGAAATGCACATGATCCTGTATTCAGAAACTGACGGCCTGTTTCTCCTCTCTCTTCTCATCCTTCAATCATTTTGAGGCAGCAGGACACCATTCAGTCCATTGAATATATTCT
Source organism: Rhincodon typus (assembly GCF_021869965.1). Classification (NCBI taxonomy): domain Eukaryota; kingdom Metazoa; phylum Chordata; class Chondrichthyes; order Orectolobiformes; family Rhincodontidae; genus Rhincodon; species Rhincodon typus. Next base: position 91,830,444 of record NC_063337.1, on the reverse strand, counting down.
GACACTCCTCAGAATGCTCTGGTCAGCCATATTTCTCGCTCTACCCCTGTGGTCCTGCAAGTTTAATTCTTTCAAGTGCCTATCAAATTTCTGCTAGAAATTTTTGATCAGCCAAGAAGACGTTGGGTGAAACCATGCAGTTTTTCCCTTCGCATCCTAACTGGTGAAAGGATACAGAGGTGACACAAGTAAAATCCTCCTGCCTCAAATGGTGAACTGCTCTGTCTAGCAGGGTGTTGAATTCATTTGATAAAAAGGTTTAAAACTGGATAGCTACTCGGAGGTGAAAGAACTGCAATTGATTGGCAGGGGAGTGGGATTAAATCGATTGATCTTTGAAAGAGCCAGCATAGACTCGATGGCACAAAGGGCCTCCTTCTGTACCACCCTGTTCTGTGCAAAACCTCCTCCCAGGATTCCACCTTCAAGTTTTCTTGCTTCCTTGTCTCCATCCCCCATTTTCAACATCCACCAAGGAGATAAGCTGCAGATGCAAATAATGTTCAATAACGTGCAGACATATTAAAAAAAGAAGAATTTTTTTGGCTTGTCAGTGTTTCCGCACTGAACGTCATGGGCTTGCGTTTACTTTCAGAAACCCCTCTGAGTCCCATGCCCTTATCCCCTTCACCACAAAATGGACGTGAGCATCGCTGGCCAGGCCTGCACTTAATGGCCACCCCTAATACCCTGGGGAAAATGGTGGTGAGCATCCTCCTTGAACTGTAGCAGTCCATTTAGAGTAGGTACAGCTACAGAGTTTGGATAGAAATTTCTGGATCTTCACCCAGTGACAGTGAAGGAATGGCAATATAACTCAATCCTTGGATTCTTTGTTTATTCCCGTTTGACTAAATTACTTTACCTGTCTGTACTAAAGTACAGACTCGTCTCCTGAGGTAGTATGGGCTGAGGTTAGAACCAGGAAAGGAGAGGTCACCCTGTTGGGAGTTTTCTATAGGCCTCCGAAAAGTTCCAGAGATGTGGAGGAAAAGATTGCAAAGATGATTCTGGATAGGAGCGAAAGTAACAGGGTAGTTGTTATAGGGGACTTTAACTTTCCAAATATTGACTGGAAACGCTATAGTTCGAGTACTTCAGATGGGTCAGTTTTTGTCCAATGCGTGCAGGAGGGTTTCCTGACACAGTATGTAGATAGGCCAACAAGAGGCGAGGCCACATTGGATTTGGTACTGGGTAATGAACCAGGCCAGGTGTTAGATTTGGAGGTAGGAGAGCACTTTGGTGATAGTGAGCACAATTCGGTTACGTTTACTTTAGTGATGGAAAGGGATCGGTATATAAAGCAGGGCAAGAGTTATAGCTGGGGGAAAGGCAATTATGTGGCGATGAGGCAAGATTTAGGATGCATAGGATGGAGAAGGAAACTGCAGGGGCTGGGCACAATTGAAATGTGGAGCTTGTTCAAGGAACAGCTACTGCGTGTCCTTGAGAAGTATGTACCTGTCAGGCAGGGAGGAAGTGGTCGAGCGAGGGAACTGTGGTTTACTAAAGAAGTTGAATTTCTTGTCAAGAGGAAGAAGGAGGCTTATGTAGAGATGAGGCCTGAAGGCTCAGTGAAGGCGCTTGACAGTTACAAGTTAGCCAGGAAGGACCTAAAGAGAGAGCTAAGAAGAGCCAGGAGGGGACATGAGAAGTCTTTAGCAGGTAGAATCAAGGAAAACCCTAAAGCTTTCTATAGGTATGTCAGGAATAAAAGAATGACTAGAGTAAGATTAGGGCCAGTCAAGGACAGTAGTGGGAAGTTGTGCGTGGAGTCCGAAGAGATAGGAGAGGTGCTAAATGAATATTTTTCGTCAGTATTCACACAGGAAAAAGACCATGTAGTCGAGGAGAATACTGAGATACAGTCTATTAGACTAGACGGGATTGAGGTTCATAAGGAGGAAGTGTTAGCAATTCTGGAAGGTGTGAAAATAGATAAGTCCCCTGGGCCGGATGGGATTTATCCTAGGATTCTCTGGGAAGCTAGAGAGGAGATTGCAGAGCCTTTGGCTTTGATCTTTATGTCGTCATTGTCTTCAGGAATAGTGCCAGAAGACTGGAGACTAGCAAATGTTGTCCCCTTGTTCAAGAAGGGGAGTAGAGACAACCCTGGTAATTATAGACCAGTGAGCCTTACTTCGGTTGTGGGTAAAGTGTTGGAAAGGATTATAAGAGATAGGATTTATAATCATCTAGAAAGGAATAATTTGATTAGGGATAGTCAACACGGTTTTGTGAAAGGTAGGTCGTGCCTCACAAACTTTATTGAGTTCTTCGAGAAGGTGACCAAACAGGTGGATGAGGGTAAAGCGGTTGATGTGGTGTATTTGGATTTCAGTAAAGGGTTTGATAAGGTTCCCCATGGTAGCCTATTGTAGAAAATACGGAGGCATGGGATTGAGGGTGATTTAGCGGTTTGGATCAGAAATTGGCTAGCTGTAAGAAGACAGAGGGTGGTGGTTGATGGGAAATGTTCATCCTGGAGTTCAGTTACTAGTGGTGTACCTCAAGGATCTGTTTTGGGGCCACTGCTGTTTGTCATTTTTATAAATGACCTGGATGAGGGCGTAGAAGGATGGGTTAGTAAATTTGCGGATGACACCAAAGTCGGTGAAGTTGTGGATAGTGCGGAAGGATGTTGCAGGTTACAGAGGGACATAGATAAGCTGCAGAGCTGGGCTGAGAGGTGGCAAATGGAGTTTAATGCGGAAAAGTGTGAGGTGATTCACTTTGGAAGGAGTAACAAGAATACAGAGTACTGGGCTAATGGTAAGATTCTTGGTAGTGTGGATGAGCAGAAAGATCTCGGTGTCCATGTGCATACATCACTGAAAGTTGCCACCCAGGTTGATAGCATTGTTAAGAAGGCGTACAGTATGTTAGGTTTTATTGGTAGAGGGATTGAGTTTCGGAGCCATGAGGTCATGTTGCAGCTGTACAAAACTCTGGTGCGGCCGCACTTGGAGTATTGCGTACAGTTCTGGTCACCGCATTATAGGAAGGATGTGGAAGCATTGGAAAGGGTGCAGAGGAGATTTACCAGGATGTTGCCTGGTATGGAGGGAAGGTCTTATGAGGAAAGGCTGAGGGTTTTGAGGCTGTTTTCGTTAGAGAGAAGAAGGTTAAGAGGTGACTTGATAGAGACATACAAGATGATCAGAGGATTAGATAAGGTGGACAGTGGGAGCCTTTTTCCTCGGATGGTGATGGCTAGCACGAGGGGACATAGCTTTAAATTGAGGAGTGATAGATATAGGACAGATGTCAAAGGTAGGTTCTTTACTCAGAGAGTAGTAAGGGCGTGGAACGCCCTCCCTGCAAAAATAGTAGACTCGCCCACTTTAAGGGCATTTAAATGGTCATTGGATAAACATATGGATGATAATGGAATAGTTTAGGTTAGATGGGCTTCAGATTGGTTTCACAGGTCGGCGCAACATCGAGGGCCGAAGGGCCTGTACTGCGCTGTTATGTTCTATGTTCTATTTCAATATTTTAAGTCAATTCATATTCAGTATCAGGCAGCACAAGGTCATTGCCTCTCTCCCCAGCTGTTCCTCCTTCCATTTTTCTCTGTAGCCTTACAAACGTCTCCCTTTCCAGTATTTATCCAATCCTCTTTTGAAAGTGAATACTGCATTGGATTCCGCATCACAACTGGGTAAAAACATTTATCATCTCACCTCTGTTTCATTCAAATGTGTTCTCCGGTTACTAACATGCCTGCCAGTGGAAAGAATTTCTCCTCATTTAGTCCATCAAAACCTTTCATAATTTTGAACATTTCCATCAAATTTCTCCTGAAACTTATCTGTTCTAAAGAAAGCAACACCAGCTTCTCTCTCTCTCTGTAATTTTTCAATGCATGTAGCTTTTTCATCGCTGAGTGACATAATTTGGTGATTACTGCAGAAGTAATGATAGGTGTTAAGTTCCTCTGTTAGTGTCTAAGGGAAAAGGCAATGAATAGATCAACTGTATTGTGGCTGACTGACCATGATGTTCATTATACAGGAAAGAGAATTGGATAATTCACTTTTTATTTTCTTTTGTAGATATATCTTTACCCTGCTCTTTCTGGTATTCTTTGTTGCTTTATGATGGGGAGGAGGAAAGCAAAAGGATATTGCTGGAACTGGAAGGTTTGAGTTATAGGGAGAGGCTGAATAGGCTGAGGCTATCTTTCCTGGAGCTTCGGAGGCTGAGGCGTGACCTTATAGAGGTTTGTTAAAACATGAGTAGTGACCTTAAAGAGTTTTATAAAACTGTGAGGGGCATGGATACGGTGAATAGCCAAGGTTTTCCCAAAGGTTTATTGTGAGAGGGGAAAGATTTAGAAGGGACCCAAGGAGCAACTTTTTCACACAGTGAATGGTGCGTGTATGGAATGAGCTGCCAGAGGAAGTGGTGGAGGCTGGTACAATTACAACATTTAAAACACATCTAGATGGGTACACGAACTGGAAGGGTTTAGAGAGATATGGGCCATACGCTGGCAAGTGGGACCAGATTAATTTAGGATATCTGGTTGGCATGGACGAGTTGGACCAACAGTCTGCCTCCGTGCTGTACATCTCTCTGATTCTAAAAGGACTTTTATTTCCTATCATGTAGTGGAGAAAAATTTAATCAATCAAAATAATTGGAGTGAATGATCATCACTTCAACACTCTTGCAAAGAAAAGAGCAGCTTTACGAACTGACCAAATTTGGCTAAATCTTTCTTCCTCCACTACTTTGAAAAGGTGATTATTTCAATATATTGATTATTTGAGATGATGACATTAAGTTTTCTCACTTTTTTATAATTATGTCATAGGGAGGGTCAAGAAGAAAATTGAAGCTTATTTGGAAAGAGGTACACAACTATATATAATAGGTTCTCACTGGTCACAGAAAGAAAAAAAAGTTTTTATTCCTTCAAAGTGAAGAAATTGAGAATTATGTTATGATAGTGGTGGGAATGGCAGCTTCTATACTGCCATAATACATTTATGGAAATGGAATGTTGGCTGAATGGGATTAGAATAGTTAGGTGGCTATTTTAGACCAGTGTAGACATGATGGGCCAAAGGGTCTTTTTCTGTGCTGCAGACCTCTACATACATAAACAGTGCCCACATAGTCATGTGAGCAGCAAATCTTTGAAGAACGGGGATTTGAGCCCACTCACAAAGGAGAAATTTACTTTACATCCAGTTAGTGAAACCTAACAATGATACCAGCTCTTCAGATAAGATACTGCTTTCCTAATTGTTGGAAACCAAGCAGATATCTAAATCAGAAACAGACCAACAACTGTGTAAGATAAGACATGATACTGGAAAATCAAACAAAGACCTCCTTCACAGAAACAGCAAGCAATTCATAAACTGTGCAAGAAGGAAACTATCAACTCTGCAGCTTGCATGTTAATTGCATGAGTAAACATTGCAAGACATCATTTCAGATCAACTCAAGAATGATCATATTGTTGTAGGTCAACATTGCAACTTCCTTTTACACAAAACGTTACAGCCCAGAAACAAGACTTTTGGTCATAGTGTTCTGTGCCAGTGTATAGGCTGCACATGACCCTCCTCCTACTTTACCTTATGAAAGGAAAGTCTTTCATTTATACAGCATCTGTCATGACTCCCCAACATTCCAAAGCGCCTTACAACCAATTAAGTGTAGCTACTGCCATAATGTAGCTAATGCGACAGCCAATTTACACAAAGCAAGCTCCCACAAAACAGCACATTGATATTGCCCAGACAGTTTGTTGCTGTGATCTTGCTGGATAGATAAATATTGGTCAGAACACTGATGATAAATAAATCAGTGAGATTTTTCCTATGTACAGAGACAATGTAGCACCAGTTCAATACTAAACCGGGAGTGCCAGGCTCGATTTCTTGGCTCAAGTGCTGGGGCTTAAAACCTCAACCTCGTGATTGAGGAGCCGAGAGTGTTACCACTCAGCTATGGCAGACACAAGTCAACAGAACTTTCTCTTCCAACCTCCTTCTTGCGCTCTCTCAAATTCTCCTTAAAATGTACAGATACAATTCACCTCAACTACCAGGGAGATCCACATTGGCACCATTCTCTGGGTAAAGAAGCTTCTCTTAAATTCCTATTGGATTTATTAATGCCTTGTTGTTCTGGGGTTTACATGTTCTGCACCTGTTGTCAAATATCACAAACCCGCTTTTGAAAAAAAAGCCTATCCCATTTCACAACCTCACCAAACCAAAGCTTCTTGTAAGTAGAGGCTCCAGCTACCACTGTCAGTCTGAGACACAGACTTATCATTTTACAGCTTTTGTTCAATAAAATGGCTGTTTGAAGTTTGTCAAGTAGGGCTATGCTATGGGAAGGATATTATTAAATCAGAGACTGTGCAGAAAAGATTTATAAGGATGTTACCAAGACTGGAAGCTTTGAGTTATAAGGAGAGGCTGGGACTTTTTTCACTGGAGCATAGGAGGTTGCGGGGTGACTTTATAGAGGTTTATAAAATCATGAGGGGCAGAGATGAGGTGAATAGCAAAGGTCTTTTCCCTAGGGCAGGGAAGTTCAAAACAAGAGGGCATAATTTTAACCTAAGAGTAGAAAGATTTAAAAGGGACATGAGAGACAACTTTTTCACACAGAGGGTGGTTCATATGTGGAATGATCTGCCAGAGGAAATGATAGGTGGAGGTACCATTACAACATTTAAAACATTCGGACAGTGAATAGGAAAGGTTTAGAGGGAGTTGGACCAAAGGGTCTGTTTCCTTACTGTAAAACTCTTATGTTCCATGTTCAGTTTTGCACTGACAGTATCTGGCATCATCTATTATGCTCTGCTGCACTATAAATTATTGCTTCCAAAGACAGAAAAAGTAAAAAAAGGAATCACCTGATAGGGGATTGTGTCAGATACATCATGGTGGATCAAAATAAACAAGAGAAGGCCATTCAGCCCTCTCAAACTGTCCCCTACTCAGTGATAAAATGACTGATCTGTGACCTAAGTCCTTTGATCCATTTCCCTCAATTTCACATTTAAAATTTTTATCTAAACTGGGATCAAATGCTATCTGTGAAAGAAAGTTCCAAACTTCTATTTTTGTCCTCTGACAGTTTGAAATTTGTCACAATACATTGGTTTGCTTTCTTGTCTGTGCTTCACATATTATTCATTAAAAATATCTGAACAGTGGAAAATGATCCTGACATATGAACTAACCTTTGTTGCAGATAAGGTTAGAGGTAATTTAAAACCGCAATCCACAAAATCTGGTTTCAATTGGTATCTACAATTCTAAGACAAATAAGAGTCCCGGTTAGGAGGGGAGCACTGTTGATGATCCCTTCCATCACAATGATGATCAAGAGTAGACACATGAAGCAGTAATTTTCCGAATTGGATTTATCCTCCTTTTTGTTTACAGGACATACCTGGGCACTTTTCTACATTACTGGGTAGATGCCAGTATGATAACATGTACATTTACAAGCACAACGTGTCCCCAGAAGCCAGCTCAGTTCTCGCTCTGAGCTGTGTTAATTGATTACAGTCACAGGATTAGTAGAAACACAATCAATCTAATCTCCCTCAGCCTGCCTCAGCGACAGGGAAGTGGAATAGGAAATAAGATAGTGGGACTTCCACACCCAAGCAGTACCATTTTTATATTGAGATGTGCCTCGTAAATTGTGCACCATAAAACCACACTAAGTACTATTCAGGTGAAATTATTACTTCATTGTCAACATTACAAACTGATCAGCAGATCGAGCCCAGGTCCAATGTACAGTTCACCTTCCGCCGACTGTAAATTTGAACTCATCCCAAACTCTTCTACTCCTATTTTAATTTGCACAAAGTCCTGTTCACTCATCATTCCTGTGCTTAATGACTAACATTGGCTTCCAGTTAGACAATGCCTCAAATTGAACTCTTTTATCCTTGTTTTCAAATCTATTCTTCGCCTTGCCCCTCTAACCTCCTCCAGCCTCCAAAATGCCAACATTCCTCTGTCTTGGGGCTCTTGTGCATTTGCAGTTTTCATCACTCCTCCCTTGGTGACCATGCCTTCAACTGCCTGGACCCCAAGATCTGGAATTCCCTCCATAATGCTCTCTGACCTTCTCTTTCAGATAGGCTTAAGGTGAGAGGGGAAAGGTTTAAAATGGACCTAAGAGGCAGAGGAAGTGGTGGAGGCTGGTACAAATACAACATTTAAATGATATCTGGATGGATATATGAATAAGAAGGGATTAGAGGGATGTGGGCCAAATGTTAGCAAATGGGATTAGATTAATTTAGGTCATCTGGTCAGCATGGACGAGTTGGACCGAAGGGTCTGTTTCCATGCTGTACAGCTATATTGACTCTACGCTGCTTAATATGTGTGAATAAGTTTTTGGTTGTTTGTCCCATATCCTAATTTTAGTTCAATATCACCCTGATAAATTGGGATGTCTTAAAGACACTAGGTAAATGTACAAGTTATCACACTGGCATCTACCCAGTAATGTGGAAAAGTGCCCAGGTATGTCCTGTAAACAAAAAAGGAGGACAAATCCAATTCGGAAAATTACTGCTTCATGTGTCTACTCTTGATCATCATTATGATGGAAGGGATCATCAACAGTGCTCACCTCCTGACTCCCTGAAGCCTGTGCACCATTTACAAGGCACAAGTCAGGAGTGTGATGGAATACTCCCCATTTGCCTGGATGGGTGCAGCTCCAACAACACTCAAGAAGCTTGACACCATCCAAGAAAAAGCAGCCCGCTTGATTGGCACCACATGCATAATCATCCACTCCCGCCATCATCAACACTCAGTAGCAGCAGGGCATACCATCTACAAGATGCACTGCAGAAATTCACCAAGGCTTGTTAGACAGCACCTTCCAAACCCTCTACTGCTACCATCCTACAAGGACAAGGGATGCAGATACATGGGAATACTGCCCCGTGCAAGTTCCCCTCCAAGCCACTCACCATTCTAACGTGGAAATATATTTAGTCCTTTCAGAGTCCTGGAACTCCATCCCTAACAGCATTATGGAGCCTACCTACACCAAATACACTGCAGTGGTTCAAGAAAGTAGCTGACCACAAGCTTCTTGAGGGTAATAATGGAGTGGGCATTTAATTTTGGCTCAGTCAGCGAGGCCACAACACCTGGATGAATGAAAATTAGTTTAAGTTGTTGCTGTCACAGCCAATACCTGGGTAACATGACACTAACTAAGAAACCTGGGTAAAGCAGACACTGGACAGAATGAGTACCTTTATAAATGCTCTAAGTAAGGAATAAATGTTGGCAGAGAGTAAGAAAGGAAAAAAAATCCACAAAGAAAAACATACATTTCTGATCATACTTTCATGCTTCAACGAAAACAGCACATTTTTGTTGGAATGTGAAGGCTCTCCAGCAACAAACTGCCATTTAAACAGCGTCTTTACCAGAATGAAACATGCCTAGTCCCTGCTTGCAAATGATTAACAAATAAAATTTGATCTGAAATGACATAAGGAGCTAAGAGCACAGATGACCCAAATCTTGATTCAAGACGTAAATTTAAAGGAGTGATTTAAAGGGAAGTGACAGAGAGGATTAAGAAGGGAATTCCACTGCTTTGGGTCCATGCAGCTGGGGGTGCAGCTGCCAATTGACAGACTGTTTAAAATTGGTGACAGTAAAGAAGCCAGAAGTAGTGGATTGCAGTGACAATTCTATCACAGTATCCCTCATTCATTACATGCAGGATACATACTATAATTCAACTATTTAACAAACAATGCAGTAAATTCCAGCATTCTATAGTTATGTGAAAAACAAGGTGTATTATTTTAGAAAACCCTATTCCCATCTAATGAGGACTAATATAATCGATTAATCTTAAGTGACAGCAAACTTAACATTCCATGTCACAAGTGTTTATAAACTCCACCTGTTACTGTTCAAAACTCTCCACGGTGAATTCAATGCCTCTTTAAAACAGCAGCTTGGGTTCGAAGGTCAAACAGCCACTGCAGTTGGACATTACCATTTGGAGAGTCAACCATGAGTGCTTTTCAATCTTCAATTTCCAGTCAGTACAGATCAGTCTTATGGTGAAAGCTCGTTTCTGTGTTGGTGATACTTTTCTTCACTCTTTCAAGGGAAGTGTGCATTACCGGCAAGGCCCACATTCATTGCCCATTCCTAATTGATCTGGAACTGAGTGGCTTACCAGGCCAGTTCAGAGGGAAGTTCAGAGTCAATCACATTGTCATGGGTCTGGAGTCACATGTAACAGACCAGGTAAGGAGAGCAGATTCCCTTCCCTGGTGGATTTTTACGATAATCAATGTTTAATGGTCACCATTCCTACAACAATTTTTCAATTCCTGATTTCAGTAAGAGAATTTAAGTTCTATTGGCTGTTACAATGGGATTTGAACCACCGTCTCCACTGCATTAGTCTGGCTTCAGGGTTACTAGTCCAGTGATATCACTACTATCTGACTATCTCCTCCAAAAATGATGATGATTAACAATTTTGTCGAACTCACTGAAAGGTGGAAGAAAGCTGTTTTCATGGAACCCATACAGTGCGGAAAAAGACCATTTGGCCCATCGAGTCTGCACCGACCCTCTGAAGAGCATCCCATCCAAATCCAGACCCCTACCTTATCTCCATAACCCCACATTTAGCATGGCTAACCAATTTAGCCTGCACAACTGTGGACATTTCAGACAATTTAACATGGCCAATCCACCTAACCTGCACATATTTGGTCTGTGAGAGGAAACCAGAGTACTCGGAGGAAACCCACACAGACACAGGAAGAACATACAAGCTCCACACAGACAGTGACCTGAGACTGGAATTGAACTTTCTGCTGTGAGGCACCAGTGCTAACCACCCAGCCACCGTGACGTCCTGAAACACTTTTGTTTCAACTTCTCCTGAAAAGTAAGAAGAAAGCACACAGAACTTTAGCTCTACACAGCAACAGAATAATGATAGAAGTTGTTCAAGCTTTCATCTGCCAGGAAATGGGAGGAAAACCTTCAAAGTTTTCAGCAGCTGTGTTTTTGGAGATGCTGTGGTCAGGAATTAGATGAGGAAACAAGGCATAATAATCATCCAGATGGGAGTCAGTGACCCAAACTTCAAAGTGCCAGTGTTGGATCACAGCCCTCAAATTACCTCGTGAAACCTTCTTTTGACACCTGATAATTTCTGGAATTTCTATACTTTAGATGGAATATAGACAAGCCCAAATAATGAGAGGGTTTAACTTATCACAGTGATGGTGTTCCTGGGTGTATGCCTTTATTTTAAATTTGGGAATTCTGCAGCATAAACGAGACAAAAACCAAAACATAATAATTTTAGTGGTACATTGACAGGTGTCCTGGCTCCATGCCTATTAACAAGGCCACATGATGATTTATCTCCAACAGTTACTACATATTCACTGCTCTAGGATGCCTCACTCCAGTGTGATTTTTAATTAAGATTTTCACAGATCAGAGCTGTGCATGGTGAAACACAGTTGGAATAACCTCCCCTTCCGGCTCACAAAACTGCCACAAACAACTGCAATGTTCAATAAGCCTCAACATCTCTACAATCAGGAAGCAATGCTTTAACAGCCACTGTACAGCCCTTTATGAACATCGTGAAATAGGAGTAGAAACAGTCCATTCACCCCTCAAGCTGGCCCTGCCATTCACTAAGGTCATGGCTGATCATTTTGTTCTGAATTCCACATTCCCATCTATCTCCGATAATTGTGATTCTTGCCGAGGGAATAAATCTACCTCTGCCTGAAAAATATTCAATCACTCCAGCTTCTGAGGCAGAGAATTACAAATACACATAGCATTCAAATAAAAACCTCAACAAGACCTCCTAATTCTGACCCCACCCAGAAGATAAAACCCCTTTTCCATTTCCACTTTGTCAAGGCTATTCAGGATCTTACATACTTTAAATCAAGTCACTCCTCCAAATTCAACTGGAAAAAAGACCAGTCTTTTCAACATTTCCTCATAAGCTAACCCCATCATTTCAGCTGTCAATCTAGTAAACCTCCTCTGAATCGTCTCTAAAGCATTTACATTCTTCTTTGGATGAGAGCAACAGAGTATTCAAGAGATGTGGTCTACCAATGTCCTGTACAATTAAAATGTAATATCCTTACTCGATAAAGCAGAGCATCCCATTAGCCCTCTTAATTACTTGCTGCAGTTATCTGTCTCATGAATCAGAACATCGTTGTTAACCATTTAAGGAATACTGTTTTTTTTTAATCATTCCTGCCAAAGTGAACAACTTCATTATTTTCTCACATTATACACCGTGTGACAGATTTATGTCCACTCGTTTAAGCTATCTGTAGCCATCTGAATCCTCTTTATGTCCTCTTCAAAACATACCTTCCTATTAGTCGTTGTGTAATCTGAGTCATTGATACAAATTTTCTGAAAAGCTGAGACCTCAGCGCAAAGCTCTGCAGGACTCCACTCATCACATCCTGCCAATCAGGAAAAGACCGATTTACACATACTTCTCAATATTCTGGCAGAAATCTCAAAATCTTTCTTCTAAGTGAACTACTTGGACATGAACCCCAAGTACTAAACAGATATTACCCAGCCCACACATTATGTTCATCTTAAGAAGTATCATTTTGAGAAGACATTGCGTTGATTACTGAGCCATTTCATTTCAATGGTCAAATCTGAGGCCTTCAATGAACAATCAGGTGAATTATTGAAATTTTCTGCCCTGAGTGCTGTGAATGCTCAGTTGTTAAGAACATTCAAGGTACAGATTGATGATTTCTTTAGTGCCCAAAAATCTAACGGATGGGGAGATCAGATGGGAAGGTGCAGTTGAGTTTGAAGGTCAGCCATGATATTGGTGAATGCTGGTGCAAACTCGAGGGGATGATGGCCTACTCCCCACTTCCTACATCTGATGCTCTGCACCAAAATCCCCAAAGCCTTTTGTAACCACACAATGCCTTGTCCCTCAGTACCTTTGTGCTATAAATTTAACAAAAAAGACTTTGATTTTCTATGCCTGCTTTCATTCCCTGACAGCATAACAAAACACATTTGTGGTTTCCGAAGCATCATCAATTTTAATTGCCCTGCCAATTGTAGCAGTGGGTCAGGTGCCGAGGCCCTAAATTCCCTCCCTAGACCTTAACATCTCTCTAACTCTCTTTCCTCCTTGAAGATGCTCCTTAAAATGGACTTCTTTGAGCTGGATTTTGGTCACCGGTTGTAATATCTCTTTCTGTGGCTCAGTGTCAGATTATGCCTGATGATGCTCCTATCTTGGGACAGGTTACAACGTTAATGGTGTTATATAAAAGCAGAATGTTATTGAACAGAGATCAACTTGTTTTCATAGCTTTTTGTGCTACCTTACAACAATGAAATGAACTTTATGAACAAGGACGTTTGCATGTAGATTCTGTGTTATTCAATGATTGCTGCACCTTATGTCCCTAAAGAATTTTTATTGGACTCCAATATCCCCAAAGTCAAATAGTATTTTTCTCTGTTACCACTCCAGGTGAAAAGAAGATCCTTTAGTTATTTTCATAAAACAATCCTTGATAAAAACAGAAATCAAAATTCACTCCATCCTCCACCTTCAGTCCAAGAATTCAATTAATTTTGAGTAAATAATTCTACTCGGTATTATTAGAACAAACAAGAACACAGGAACAGGAGGAGGTCATTCAGTCCCTTAATTCTGTTCTGTCATTCAATGAGATCGTAGCTAACCTGTACCTCATTTCCATCTGCCCACCTTGGTTTTGTACTTCTTAATATCTTTAGGCTACAAAAATCTCAGTTTAGAAACTTTCTGTGACCCTCCAGACCCTTACCAGCTCCTCCCGCAGCCTCAACATGTTTTGTTTCTGGGGAAGACATTTCTAAGTTTCCACCATCCTATTTCTGACACTGCCCCTGAATTTTAATATGGAGCATAAACAGAATATGAGAAAGTCTAATCCTGAAGCTACTTGAATACAAAATGCACAATGTGATAAATCTTTCATTTTTATTATGTAAATCAAGGAGGTGTGTTTTCCAATTATTATCTGTAGACTGTAATTTTAAAAGATGTGTAATTATGTAATAATTTTACACCTTTTTATTTTGCCAATTGTCTACAACTGCTATGATCGGTGATTTGTTTCATCACAATTCTGTAAGTGCCATCACGATGATTTTTCAAAACAAATTACCTATCTTATGTCTCCTGTCCTGGACTCTATCAAGAGAGAAATTAAGTTTCTCCCTACCAGCCCCATCAATTCCTTTCAATATCTGAAGTGACTTGCTTAGATCACCTCCTGGTCTACTACAGTCAAGAGAATGTAAGCCCAGTCTATGCAATTTACCTTCATACCTTAACCCTCCTCTGGTATCAGTAATATACTCCCCTCCAAGGCTACATACATAAGAGTGTTTGCAACAGTTCAGAGGTTGAGCCATTTAATTGTACAAAAACAAGCCAACAAGCATCTTGAAGATTGACTCTGCACAGAGCACTGTTGAATGATGCGGGACTTACTTCTGTGACCAGCAAACTGTGAGCTTCTTTCCTCGCATTTTCAGGCACTGTGGAGAAGAGTGTTCTGCCATGACGTTTCATTGTCACAATCTAAGAAAACACAAGAAAAACACTTTCAAATAACAGGGTAGCGCGAAATCATGGTTTTTCTTTGACTTGGCTGCAAAAATTATTAGAATAATTATCAGAAACCATATGGGCAGGAGTAGGCGGATTCAATTCACGAGTACCTTGTGGTAATCGATGCAACTGAACTAGCATTTTTACTGAAGCAATTTTTTTTTCAGAAATTAGGAAAACATGCACATTCCCTCATCCCAGTCAGTATATTCAGAAAATGGTGACAAAATAACAAATACACGTGAAAACCAACACAAAGATTCCCCTCCTTCAAATGAAATATCTGCAATCTCAAAACACAAATTATTTATCTGACACAGAATTCCCTGGACATTATTCCAATGCAACGGCTTTGAATACAGTTTAATCTGAGACAACAAGGTGTAGAGCTGGATTAATACAGCAGGCCAAGCACCATCAGAGGAGCAGGAAAGCTGACGTTTCGGGTCTGGACCTTTCTGAAGAAGGGTCTAGGCCCGAAACGTCAGCTTTCCTGCTCCTCTGATGCTGCTTGGCCTGCTGTGTTCATCCAGCTCTACACCTTGTTATCTCAGATTCTCCAGCATCGGCAGTTCCTACTATCTCTGTAACAGTTTAATCTGATCTGTGTTTGGGAAACTGCAGCCTGAACCCATTTGCATTATTTTCTAAAGACAATTTATCAAAGAATCCAAGGAGGTTTTATTTTGAACCTAAAGACAAGAAGTATTTACATAAGTTAATGTGGATTTATGACAGCTACAGCACTTAAACGCAATGAAGGAATTTACTCTGCCTAAGAACTGAAGGCAACAGAACTTTCAGTATCAGGTGAGAGAGAGTGAGAGAACCTGCAGTTAGGAACACTTTGAAATTACAGTCAGCTTTTACAGAGTACAGCTAAATGTGCTTTCACTGACAACCTGAGATTTGTAGAGTTGACAAAAAGTGACTGGTGTGTCTCACAGTTCTCTGGTTCCTAACTATCTGCCTTCTACTGGTTTGGACACATTCCCTCTATCCCAAATTTTACTGCTTTTCCTGGGGATGATACAACTGCACAAAGTCAAAAACTGCCCTAAATCCCCCTCCCAGGTCCCTCTCATCTTTTTGAGCTGATTGGCTACAGTCTCACTTTCACAGATTCTATAGGTCACAGGCTGCACTAAGTCCCTGTTTGCCCTCCTGCTTCTGACTTGCTTATTCACTGGGTACGTGCAAAAAATCGTTCTGAATTTTTACGTAGAATTTTCAGCACAGGAACAGTACAACTAGTCTGTTCTAAAGTTTCTACTCTACGGGTCTTCTCCCATTTTATATACCTCAGCTCAGCCTTTCAGCAGATCTCGCTATTACTTTCTCCCTCATGTATTTGTCTAGTTTCAGGAGGCTCCACAGCACTGAGGATGTCATCTAGTAAGGGGACGAAACGTCCGCTGTCAAACCTCCCAGCTCAGCGAACACACCAACATCTACAACCAGCACCCGAGCTACAAATCTTCACTCAAACCATTTCTGAAGGAGGGTCTAGGCCAGAAACGTCAGCCTTCCTGCTCCTCTGATGCTGCTTGGCCTGCTGTGTTCACCCAGCTCTACACCTTGTTATCTCTTCACTCAAACCTTGTCTACTTTCATTTGAAAAGCCTCTGAGTCGCTGACCTCAATCACTATCTGTGGTAGAGAGCTCCACATTCTAAACAGCATAAATTTTTAAATCTTATTTTCCTGTTGGATTTATTAGTACAGAACTGTATTGTACTAATGGCTCCTAGGATTCTCGCACAAGTGGAAACATCTTCTCTACCTCTACTCTCTCTAACCCATTTATATATCAGCTACGTCACTGCTGTATCTTTTCTGAAAAAAAAAGTTCAATTTACAGAGTCATATAGCATGGAAACAGACCCTTCGGTCCAACTAGTCCATGCTGACCATAATCCCAAACTAGAATAGTCTCACCTGCCTGCGTTTGCCCCATATCCATCCAAATATTTCTTATTCATGGACTTTTAAACACTGTACTCTATCCACTACTTCCTCTGGAAGTTCATTCCACACATGAACCATTCTCTGTGTAAATAAAAATTACCCTTCATGTCTTTTTTTTAAATCTTTCTCCTCTCCCCTTAAAAATATGGTCTCTAGTCTTGAATCCCCCCCCACCACGGAAAAGACACCTGCCATTCGCCTTATCGAGACTCCTCATAATTCTACAAACGTCGATAAGTTGTTCAAGTTTTCTTAATAGCTGTAATCTCTCAGCTGGTTATAGGGCTAAGAAGGGTGAATGTGGCCATGGAGGAATTTAAAAACAGAAAGAGGAATGTTTTAAGACTGATGCTCACCCAGAACGTAAGCAAATGTAGGTCAGTGAACAAACTGGCAATGAATGAACAGGGCTTGGTGCAAGTGAGCGTATGAGCAGCAGTTCTGGATGAGTTCAAGTTTACGATCGGAATACCATGCTGTGGCAGAAATATCGGATGAAGAAGGGAATAATTGACCTTAGTGGCTTGCTGCACAGACGTTGCACAAGGTACGATGGTGGCTGAGCACAAGATTTGAAACACATTGAATTAATTTCCCTCAGTGGTTTGTGGCAAGTGCTCAGCAAAATCTTATTTTTTTTAAACACAAGCTCATAGTCCCATTGACAAAACATAAATCATTCAAGCTCAGTCAGCCCAAAAGACAGTGTTCCTGATTGTCCTCCCCTACTGACACCAGCTGTTGCGGCATCACAACTGGAGATATGATACTTTGAGAGCTATGGCAGTACACCAGAATTTCAATTAAGATGGGTACAAACAGGTTCTTGGATTTTAGAAAAAGTCCAATGGTACTTCGCTGAAAACTCTTGTTTAAACAATAAGCCATGTCTCAAATGTAATCAATACTTTTCACAACAAACAATATGACCTTACAGGCATAATCCCAGGCACATTCACGGGAAGAAGACACGTATTAGATTCTCAATGGGAAAATAATCAAGCTGTTGGGTGTAGGTTCAAGTTGGAGTATTATTTTTCTGTCATTGTTCATCACTGCTCTCCCAATAGGCACGTAACTGTTACATTTCGCAACATCTAACTTTAAATCAAAAAATGACTCAAAATATCGCTTTCAACAACAACTTATACTTAAACAGTACCATTAACACAATGAAACGTCCTGAGGAATTTCCAAGGGACATTACAAAACTGAGCTACATACAGCGATATTAGGTCACGTGACCAAAAGCTGATCAGAGAGGTAAGTTTTAGGGAACATCTTAAAGGAGGAACATGAGGTAGAAATGCTGAGGGGCTTAAGGCAAGAATGCAAGAGCTTGGAGGTCAAGCAGCTGAAGGCCTGGCCACAAATGCTGTAGTCACTAGAAGTGGGAACATAGAGAAGAACAGAATGTGAGAAGTAAAGAAATCTCAGACAGTTGTCAGGCTGCTGGAGAAAGGAAGGGGCTGAGGCCATAGAAATTTGAAAACAAGGCTGATTATTTTAAAATCAACATTGTGCTTGACTACCAGCCATTCTAAATCAGTAAATAGAGGGGTGATAAGCGAACAGGATTTGGCGTGAGGCAGCGCATGGGCAACAGAACTCTTGTTGGCCTCAATAACAAATTAAACTACCCAAGGAGGTAACAAGTCAGTCAGATGTCCAAAACTTGGTCAGTAAGGCAGTTTTAAGTCGGAAAGTGAGGTAGAGAGGCCAAGAGGCTTAGGAAGGGAATTCCGGACTTAGGAAATACAAAACCTATTTGCTCTAATATTTTATGAAAGGGACTTGAAATAAAAGGTGCATTGTTTTCGATAAATAGGATTAGAAGGCACTAAAGTAAGTCAGTGAACAAACATTTAAACTGGACATCAGAAAGTATTTACTGCATTAATGATTATATATCTGAAAAAAATCAGCACAGCACCTATTAAATGGAGATTATTTTCAACGACTGAAGAAACACATCAGCAAAAATGTTTCCATATTGTGCTTATCACAGCAAGACAGCCTGACATTAGTTCTAACTGCTGTGTTCAGATAAGCACACTCAAGCTGCAGATGTTCTTTATGAAAACTAGTGAATTGTGGCAAGCAGGAAACTCCCTGCTCTAAGTGTCCATATGTTCCAAACTGTAGATGTTAAACAGCTACACTGCAACAGGTTACCATCACGCAACTTCAATAATCAGCTGGGACCAATGAAACCTGCAATTATGGTGATCTTGGGGATGATCTTTTTGTGTATTAACAGGTGTCCTTATTTTCAAGATCATCACTATATATAAAAAAGGTCAGTTGAATAGAGAATTATTTAACCATCACCTAAAGTGCTTTAAACCCTGGTAGAGTTGTTTACGATCTTCCAATCACAGAGGTTTCTCTGCCACCTCATGTTTATATTCTTTGATGGGCCGGTGAAGTCAACATTTCTTGCCCATTCCTAACTCCTTCGAGAAAATAGTGTGTGAGCCATTTTTGTGAATCACTGCAGTCTAAATGAGGCAGTGACAGCCACAGTGCAGTTTCGGAAGGAGTTCCAGGATTGTGACTCAGTGACAAGACAAGGAAAGGACAATATAGTTCCAAATCAGGGCAGCATGAGGCTAGGAGGGAAACCAGCAGGCAGTTCACAAAAACCAGGCTGTGACTGGTATGTGGGGAGCTCATGGGAATTTGGGGCAAAAAGTAAACGAGCTGCAAGGGGGATGCATCAAGGTTGTACCAGGCTGGCCGGCGCTTGTTTTATACTGTGACAAGGACTTGCTGAAGTGAAGGTTGGTCTGAGGTACACAATTTGCAAAGGAATCCTTGGTCGCAGAACATAGTGTGACGATGCTATGGCTTTAAGAGGTGTATTTTGTCCTTTTTTATTGGAAGAGAGGTTTTGAACCATAGGTACCAAGCTGTCTCCTTCAATACAATAAAGTAAATAGCTTATGAGGCCTTGAGGTTTTTTTTTAAAAGTTGAAAGAATAGAAGTAGCCTGAACGGGTGGGGTCAAGCTCAAGTTTTAGCTTAGCTTTCAGTAGTTGCTAGGGTTTCTGAAGCTAGTTGTTGAAGCTGCTACTTCTTTCTCTCTGTTACAGCGAAAAGTTTGGGTTCTCTTCCTGCTGCTAGAATCACACGTGAGGCAATCTGTTTTACTGAATTTGCCTTTGCCAAGGGTGTGTTTATGGGATATTACTATATTGGATCAGTTGCTGTTTAGTAGTTAATTAATCTAACATTCTGTTAAGATTTCCAGTGTGTTAAAGTTAGACGAATTCTTCTTTCTTTTGTTTGCATTTTAACTGGAGAGTAAGAATAAATTATGCTTTGCTTAAAGCCAAGCAGTGTAACCAATCAAATTACATCTGGAACACAGCACCCTACACCTACCTTTAAATTAAAAAAAGTTAGACTCTAGGCTATTTCCTTGTTATTTGAAGGCAGTTTGGTCATGTCCGTAACAATAGAGCTTAGGAAAGTACAGCACTGGAACAGGCCCTTTGGCCCACCATGTCTGTGCCAATCATGATGCCATTCTAAAACATGCCCATTTGCCTGCACATGGTCCATATCCCTCTATTCCTTGTCTGTACATGTGTCTGTTTAAATGCCTTATAAACTTTCGTCTCGTATCTGCTTCTCCTATCTCCCCTGTCAACATGTTCCAGGCACTTACTACCCTCTGTATAAAAAACTTGCCTCGCTCATCTCCTTTAAATTTTCCCACTACTCACCTTAAGCCTATGCCCCCTAGTATTTGCCATTTCTACCCTGGAAAACAGACTCTACCCTATCCCTACCTCTCATAATTTTATGTACTTCCATCAGATCGCCCCTTAGCCTCCGACACTTGAGCAAAAACAATCCAAGTTTGACCAACCTCTCCTTATAGCTAATACACTCCAATCCAGGCAACCTTCTGGTGAACCCCTTTTACATGTTGTCCAAAGCTACATTACATGCACTTCCTATTGTATGGCAATCAAAACTGCACACAATACTCCAAATGTGGCCTCACTAAAGTATTAGACAGCTGCAACATGACTTGCCAACTTTTATACTCAACGCCCCAATTGACAAAGGTCTGCTTTACCACTTTATCCACTTGTGTTGCCACCTTCACGGAGCTGTGGCTTTGTACCCCAAGATCTCCAAGTATAACAATTCTCCCAAAAGTCCTGCCATTTACTGTATACTTTTCTCCTGCATTTGACATCCCAAACTGCACCACCTTCCACTTGTCTGGATTAAACTGTATCTGACATTTCTCCACTCAACTTTCCAAATGATCTATATCCTGCTGTATTCTATGACAACATACCTTACTATCTGTAACTCCACCAATTTTCATGTTGTGTACAAGCTTTACTAATCAAGCCACCTAAATTTTCATCTAAATCATTTCTGTACATATTACAAACAAGAGATCCCAGCACTGATCCTTGTGGCACATCACTGGACAGTCAGATCTCCAGTCAGGAAAAAAATCCCTCCACAACTACACTATGTCTACTATCCAACTTGTATCTGCCTTCCCAACTCACCGTGGATCCCATGTGACTTAATCTTCTGGACCAGCCGACCGTGAGGGAACTTGTCAAATGCTTTAGAATGACACATATTTGGATCTTTTGATTTTGGACATCCATTTCTTGGGATTGATCACACAATCAAGATTCATTTGATTTGGACCTGAGTCCTATATCACAGCTTCTTGAAGGATGCGTCTACAGACAGCGATCACACAAATATAAAGCAGCCAGAAAGTGATCTCCTTTCTTCCTGTGCTTCCTGTTAAATGTGTAAAAGGTTCAGTAAATTCCAAAATTCTACTTGCTGACCTACCAACCAAAAAAAAATCCCACAGTGCCTTTTCAGGAAGTGCAGGGAAAGATATTTAGCCCTCAACCAACGTCATAAAAACGGACCATCTGATCCTTTATCATACTTAGCATACGCTGAGAATTTCCTCACTGCTGATCTCACCCAATTTTCCTATAACTGTGTTATTTGCTGTTGACTTTTCATCAGTTAGTAGTCTTGTAAGTACCAGAGTTATAGCGGAACAAAATAATTTTTACATTTTACTTGCTCCCTGTGTGGATGTTTCTGGACAGGACCATGAGCTCTAACCAACTCCCCCACAGTAGCAGCTCACAATGTGAAACAGGGTTATCAAAGCTCCAGTATTGTTGTAGTGTCATTTCAGCACACACAGCACATTGAGCCTGTGCTGGCTCTCTGGAAAGTAACGCCCCCACCTATCCCTGTAGCCCCGTGAGTTTATTTCCTTCAAGTGCCCATCTAATTTACTTCTGAAATTATAATCCTAGAACCTCCAGCAATTACAGACTCACAGTCAAGTCATGACTGCAAGTAATTCTGGGAAGAAAAATCATTTGGGTAATTCACACATTTTGGCTTCCCTTTGAACTCATCAGTTTTAATCATTAGACATCAACTTGCAGATTTGGGCGGCATGGTGACTCAGTGGTTAGCTCTGCTGCCTCACAGCACCAGGGACCCGGGTTCAATTCCACCCTCAGGCGACTGTCTGTGTGGAGTTTGCACATTCTCCCCGTGTCTGCATGGGTTTCCTCCAGGTGCTCCGGTTTCCTCCCACAGTCCAAAGATGTGCAGGTTAGGTGGGTTGGCTAAGCTAAATTGCCTGTAGTGTTGAGGGATGTATAGATTAGGTGGGGGATGGGTCTGAGTTGGACGCTCTGATGATCGGTGTGGACTTGTTGGGCCGAGGGGTCTGCTTCCATACTGTAGGGATTCTATGAGAAACAAAAATTACCCCTTCTTCTGGTTCTAGACTTCCCAACTAGTGGAAACATCTTAGCGCAACTACCAAGTCTATCCCTTTTTTAAAATATTTAATAAGTTTCAATAAGCTCACCTCTTGCTCTTCAAGACTAGGTAATACAGGCCCATGATGGCCAATCTCTCTTCAAAGCACCACCACTTTCCAAATGATCTATTTCCTGCTGTATTCCAGTGACAACATTTAACTATACAACTCCACCAGCCTGGGCACAAGTCTGGCGAACCCTTTGGAGTTGTCTCGATAGCAACAGCACCTTTGATCAAACATGCACACAATACTCCAGATGCAGTCGAAATAAGGTCCAATGTAACTGAAGTGAGACTTCACTACCCCTTTATTCAAATTCACTTGTACTAAATGCATACATTCCATTAGTCTTTCTAACTGCTTGTTGAACCTGCACTTAACCTTCACTGATTTAGTGACAAGAATACTTAGATTCCTTTGCATATCTACACTTTCCAGAATCTTAAGAAATTTCAGAAATATATCTGTTCCTCCTATCAAAGTGGATACCTTCTGCCATGATACTGCTCATTCATTGAACCTGTGCAAATCTTCCTGAAGCCACTTTACATCTTCCTCACAATAAATGCCCTGAAATGGCCTAGGGTTTCCTCCCACAGTCCAAAGGTGTGCAGGTTAGGCGGACTGGCCATGTTAAATTGCCCTGTAGGTGGGGTTACCCATTGAAAATGCAGGGTTACAGGGATAGGTCTGGGTTGATCAAAAAACAAAGTTGCTGGAAAAGCTCAGCAGGTCTGGCAGCATCTGTGAAGGAGAAAACAGAGTTAACGTTTCGGGTCCGGTGACCCTTCCTCAGCACTGGTTGCTGCTGGTCAGTGTGGACTTGATCGGCCAAATGGCCTGCTTCCAAACTGTAAGGATTCTACGAGATAAACTACAGTTGGCTTACCAGAACTTGCTCAAAAGCTTAGAGTAGAATAAAGAAATATATAAAACAGCATCTCACATAATTAACTCAGCTACGCATGAAACCCAGAACGAAGTATTTACTATTGGATGTGACAATTGGGTAACACTTGCTAAACAATTCTCAGTGCACATGTACAGAAGCAACAAATTTGACATTATCAGTCGAGTTCATAACATCATTTTATTTGATGCTTGCTAGAAGCAACATATATTCATGGATAAGCTAGTTCTCTGCAGGAAGAAGGGAACAGATTCATGCTTTTTGTCTTTCTTGAATTATCCAACACACTGGAGTGCCTAAAGTTCTCCATGATAATGCCTTAGCCAGCTAGAGACAACTTGCCAGCCAACTAGCACTATTTCCTTCTATAGTACAAGTAACTGTTTGAAATTTGGCATTGAAGCATTTATCCTGATGAGTGCTGGTCAGAAAGCTTTAGCAATACATCTCCCTATTTAGCCAAGATCAAAACTAAATATTCAGTTTCTGCTGCTGCTGTTATGGCAAGGAGTTGAACTGTAAGGATGGCCATTCTGAAAGGAAAAATCAGTAGAACTTGAGAGTGACAAATACTAATCTGCCAAGTCCTGTACACTTCAAAAATGGAGCTCCAGTCTGCCGAACACATTCATTGGCTTTGCCCTGTGGGATGTCAGCTGACTAATGGCCAATGAATGTGCAAGGCATTTGAAGGCAGGAATCATGTGACCAAACCTCCAGGAACATGTCCAAGAGGAATTGGAAGCTCATGTGTGAGGTAGGGCATTGTATTTCTTTGGAACTTTGCAAAAAAATTGTTATTTCTGACCAACATTTTGCATTGCCCACCAACTGGGGAATGCTAAAGGTTTAACGAAAAAGATGCAGGAAGGACAGCAAGGAGAGATGAAATTAATAATCAATTTTAAGTGTCTCTGAATTCTAAATATCTTCAAACTTGAGTGTAAATACTACTTGGAAGATTCCTGAATTGTACAAGTAGGGATAAAATTAACATTTGTTTGACTGGATAATATAATGCATTAAAAAATTGCTTTTTCCACATATCACAAGAATCATCATTATCACCGTGTGTAGTCTGATAAAAGCAGGTCAGTTCACAGGCTTTGGCATAACTCTCTCTGGGCTTTGCCTGTCTTTGTTTTCCAATAACTCACTTCAATTTTCATGCAAACTTGTAAAAAAAGTGGCAAATACATTAAATTACAACTGTGTGAATGACTGCAATTGCTACACACGAATCTAACTTGTGTAATTAGATTCTAAATTCAGCTTCAAGTTGAATAAACATGATATTTCACCAAATATACAAAGATGTTTCAGTTTATGAAGATGTTCTAAACATGAAAAGAAGAATTTGCATTTGTTAGTGCCTTGCACAACCTCAGAATGTCCAAAGCGTTTTACAGCCAATTAAATGCTTTCTGAAGTATAGCAACTTCATGAATGTAGGAAACACAGCAGCCAACTTGTACTCAGCAAGCTCCCAAACAACAAATAATGACCAAATCTGTTTTAGCAATCTTGGTGGAGGGAAAAGTACTGACCAAGGCACCAGGGTAAACTCCCTCCTCTTCTACAAAGCAGTGCATCTGATCTTGTACACCCAGCTGAGGATGCATCGTAGAGCCTCAGTTTAATGACTGATGGCACAAATATGACAATGTCTTGCTCCATCACTGGGAGTGTCAGTTTTGTGTTCAAGTTTCTGGGAGGCTAGAACCAGAATCTTCTAACTCAGAAGCCAGAGTGTCACCCAATGAGTCAGAATTGATACCTACACTAGAATCCCCACAGTGTGAGAGCAGGCCATTCAGCCAATCAAGTCCACATCCACCCTCTAAGGCTGACCCAGACCCAGTCCCTCCACCCTCTCCCTGTAGCCCTGCATTTCCTATGGCTAACCCATCTAGCCTGCACATCCCTGGATATTCTGGGCAATTTAGCACAGCCAATCCATCTAACCTGCACATCTTTGGGCTGTGGGACGAAAGCCATGCAAAGTCCACACAGTCAGTTGCCAGAGGGTGGAATCAAACCCAGGTCCCTAGGCACTGTGAGGCAGCAGTGCTATCCACGGAGCCACCATGCTGCCCTACACTACATTTACAATTCTCGGATGGATGACTGGAATATATTGTTTCACTGCAATGGTTGTCTCAGAATGGATTCATTTTGAAGCTAACTGTGGGCTTGGACAAGTATCAAATCAATGTCAAAAGTCTTATCTGCATGTCACAAAAGTATGGGATTCCATGTCTTCTTGGCTACTTGCCAGACTGTAAAAATCTACCAAAGCATTCCAACTTTCAACATCTATTTAATTAAAACAGACATGCCAAATTACTGAAACGTGGAGAGGGTATGCAATGTTAGTTATGATCTTCTCAAACTCTCGCCAGGGTAGAGAGGGTGGCCTGTGGAGTTCCACACTTCAGATGGAGTCAGGTTTTTGTCTTTATAACAACAGCTGATGTCCAACCAAAGGAGGACTTGAAGAGGCCCCTTTAAATCAAGATAAAAACCGAAAGAACTGCGGATGCTGTAAATCAGGAACACAAACAGAAGTTGCTGGACAAGCTCAGCAGGTCTGGCAGCATCTGTGAATTAAAAAATCAGAGTTGGTGTTGAAGGGTCACCGGACCCAAAACGTTAACTCTGATTTTTTCTTCACAGATGCTGACAGATCGGCTCAGCTTTTCCAGAAACTTCTGTTTGTGTCCCTCTAAACCGAGGTTGGGGAAAAGAATAGATCAAGACAGCACGTCAGGAGCCAACCCCTCACTAACTCTGAACCTCCTCCAGCCCTCCATGATCTCTGTGCACCTCCAACTCCGACATCTTGTGCATCCTTGATTTCTATTGGTCCATCACTGCCAGCTGTGCCTTCAGCTGCCCAAGCCCTCAGCTTTGGCACTGCCTTCCCATTCTCTCCATTTAGGATGCTCCTTAAAATCTATCTCCTCTAGTCGTACCATGCTTCTGATCACCTGTCCCAATCTCTCTCATGAGTCAGGGTCAAATGTTGCCTGTTAGTGCTCCCAAAGTGCCTTGGGTTGTTGGATTGAACTAAAGAACTGATTAACTGGGTTCAAGTCAGAAGGAGTAACATCTGGATTCAGACAATCCTAACTCGCTCCATTGTTCCGCCAACTCTCGTGCTTGGTATTTCTTTTGAGATCCAAATTAAACTTCACTTGAATATGGGCCAAAATCGGGGATGCCAAATGTTGGATCTGAATTTGCATTTCCAAATACTCAGATAGCTCAATCAATGCCAACATGGTGTAGGCGTCGCCTCCTGGTGGTGAGCTAACCAGCTGTCCATCTGAGCTGCACACAGTGAATTGAAAACATATTCTGCCTTATTTCAACAGCTGCCAAATTTACATTCTGAAATTGGATCTGCATAACTTTATTTTACTTCTAAATTGTTCACCATTTGCAGGAAAGCATTTTGACCTGAGAGGTGCTTCCCTTAAAAAAAAGGCTTTCTTTCCACAGTACATTTACAAAATTAGCTGATTAAACCAGACAGAAGGAAACCTGTAGAGGAGCACACCCAGCAAATAACAGCTCCGAATCACTTCGCTGATATTTCATTCTTGGAGGCGAAACAAAACATATAGCATGAGAGTTGCATGGGAGGGAATGAGAGCGAAAGAGAGAAAACAGAAGATTTTTACGGAAGATTTTCTATGCTTGGAACATTAATATTGACTGTTTAAAAAAAGAGAATTACACCACCACTGTTAAATTAACAGATTTAAACTGAAGTTACATTTTCAGCAAGAACTCCATGCTAACATCATCCCCATCCCATCATTATACATGAAGGCACCAGTGAAACCTTAACATCTGTCTGAAAGCTGACTGTCCCAGGGATCACTGACAAGGTTAGTAGCTATTGCTCAACGCTAATCACCCCTTGATCTGAGTGGTGTGCCAGAGTTATTTCACAGTGTAGTTAAGAGTCAACCACATTGCTGTGAGTCTGAGGTCACATGTAAGCCAGATCAGATAAGGAAGGCAGATTTTCTTCCCTAAGAGACATTAGCAATCCAGACTTTTTTTTTTAAACATATATTTTTACATTTGGCCAGATTTATTTCTAGATTTTGACCGAATTCAAATTTCATCATCAGTACAACGGAATTCAAACACATATATTCCCAGATGATTACCCTGCTCTTCTGAATTACTCGCCCAATGGCACTGCCATTGTGTCCTTTCAATCACATTAAACCTCAAAACTGTTAGGCATGTGGCAGTTCCAGTTGTACAACAATCCGTGTCAAACCCAAACTGCAGAAGTAATCTTTACCATTAAATCTCAAACCCAGGCTCAATCTTCTTTGTTTTGATACATGATGAATTTTATATGAAGCTAACACCTCTTCTCAGAATATGGAATATCTGATAGATCTAGAGCTTCATCACAGCTACAGATTGTCTGACTTCTGAGCTTACTGATGTTACTGTACTTTACGCACATATAACTGACAGGCTATATTGATTCCATTACACACAGAGTGACCAGAGGAAAAATACGTGTCTGTTGGGCTGTCATCTGGAATCTGTACTATAATATACTATTGCCCTTTTTCCCTTCAGAGAATAGGAACCCTTTGCCAACAATATGTATAAGAATGCTTACATATTTCACTTCTAAATTTAGATAGTGCCATGGATATACAACCCATCCAGACCTCGTTCTTATACTGTTAGGAGTTGGTGGTGTAACTTCAATCTGTTGCGTGCTATCTGTTAATCATGGATGTATGTACATCATTTGTCAAAAATGTCTGATTATTGTCTGGTATGATACCTTCAATTGCCATAATCTTTATCCTTTGTGACTGGTGGTTGGTAATACGTTCTCTATTTCTTCACAAAACTTGATCATTGTTCATTACAATGTTGAATCACCTATGCTAGACATAGTGATTATTTTTACACAAACCCATTTTTAAAAAATTCATTCACGGGATGAGGGCATCGCTCGCTAGGCAGCATTTATTGCTCATCCCTCATTGCCCAGAGGGCAGTTAAGAGTCAACCACATTGCTGTGGGTCTGGAGGCACAAGTAGTCCAGACCAGGTAAGGATGGCAGTTTCCTTCTATAAAGGACAGTAGAGAACCAGATGCATTTTTCCGACAATTGACAACAGGTTCATGGTCGTCAACAGACTGTTAATTCCAGATATTTATTGAATTCAAATTCCACCATGTGCTGTGGCAGGATTTGAACCCAGATCCCCAAAATGTTACCTGGGGTTCTCTGGATTAACAGTTCAGTAACAATGCCACTAAACCATTGTGGAGCTGGAGGAACACACCGGGCCAGGTAGTATCAGAGGAGTAGGGTCCCCCGAAACGTCAACTTTCCTGCCCTCTGGTGCTGCCTGGCCTGCTGTGTTCCTCCAGCTCCACACTGTGTTATCTCTGACTCCAGCATCAGCAGTTCTTACTACCACTAAGCTATTGCCTCCCCATATTTGTATAAAAATCTCAAACTTGCACATTTTGATCTGGTTCAAGTCAGGATAACTGACTGCACACCTGTTCATCATGCTCTCGTACCAATGTCTTCCTTCTTTTCCACACTGTGTCATGTGACTATAGTTTCAGTGGTGACAGTGTGAGGTAGAAGGACAGTGTGAGGTAGAAGGACAGTGTGGATCAATCTCCCATCCATGAGAGCTGTCGGTGAGCATAAGTCATTGTACACAGGAGTAGCATGTACATTTAAGATCACTATCCAAAAGTCTTGGCAAGCTTATTTGCAATTAACAGCCATGGATTTTGCTAATAGAACAGCGCATTTTGTGAGACTGTAACTAAGGGTAGTGAGGAGAAGGGGTAACGTTTTGAACGCCACATCTCCAGCATGCTCCAGAAGGATGTGCTAATGAACAACAGACTGTTGTTGGATATAATGTGTACAGTGAACATGCTGAAAACTGTGGTCAGTGTGTCTACTACAACTGTTGCACTAGTGCTATCTTTGGTTTGTAGCAAAAAGGGAATTTGGTGAAATAGTCAGTCAAGAAAATAAAACCATGTCCCTGGAAATGAACAATATCAGAGATAACAAGGTGTAGAGCTGGATGAACACAGCAGGCCAAGCAGCATCACAGGAGCAGGAAGGCTAATATCAGAGGCCATCTTGCACTGTGGCTTAGGAGGAATCTCGTGTGGAAGAACAGTATCCTTCAGTTATAAGGTTGATGGAGAGATATTTCATACATCATGATGTATGTCCTTATTTATGCTGGGCCAACATTCACATGCCAAACTCTTCAGTTTTTCCTGTACCCATGTGACCTATATCTATATGATCTTGCATGTCTCGATAGGATTATGAGCCGTTTGCCCTTGAAGATTGCATTCCTAGAAAGTCCTGGTTCATTTTTGAATGAACGTCAAGAGTGCACTAGCTCTGGGACCTGTTGGATGTTGTCAGGCCACCCACCGATACTGATCATTTTGGCAGCTGGTCAGTCTCAGATATGGCTTGCTGAATCTGCTCCACTCGGCTGTGACCTAAATGTATGAGATCGATGCTACAGTCTGGAATCTTTAGGGCTGTAACTGATGGGTTTGCGATCTTGCGGTTTATAAGAATATGGAGATGAGTGAATGCTGTTGGATGAATGACAGCAGGTCCATCCTAGGCTGGTGTTTTAACAATGGATATCTAAGGTGGTTAATGCCAGTGAACCAGATATTGGACCTGTTCTAAGTAGTTAGCCCATTTTGTATTGACTGCATCACAATATGCCAGTTTCCTGAGTACATCTTATGTGAGATGCATAAAGGGATGATATTTGTATTTAGTGTTAGTTTTGATTTATCACGCATATTGTCCATTCCCTTTGGATGCAGGTAAAAGCTTCACCATTTCTGATGGTATCCATGTGGTGTGTCAAGTTTATCGCATATACCATCTGACCGGGGTTTGCGAGCTGTGTCATTGCGATTACCTCTTGTATTTCATTTTCCATGCTATGGATAGGTCTCTGGAAGCTTCTTTGGCAGTGCTCCCTTGTTGACTTTTTGCTGTTATTGAGTATTGAGTTTCCCTTTTGGATTTCCCTAGGCAATTGGATTTTTCACACAGTTTAACCCAATGTCCTCCTGTAGAATGTCGCTTGCACAGGTCACAAAATTCTGGACGAGACAAGCCACACTTCATACAAGGCTTGGGCGTTCCACTGAATCTGCTGACAACTTTAATAGGTGTTCCAGAGTCAAGCACTTGGAGATTCTGCTAATGAGCTATGAATGCTTCAAACTTGCATCCATCCTCGACAGCAGTACCACTGATATATTCTTTGGGCTTGTCCCAAAGTGCTTTTCTGAAAGACATGAGGGGTGCAGAGCGAATGATCAGTTCCACTAAATAAGCTTGAATGAAATCACATTCTGATTATTTGTGTTGACTCCTGCCTACAAATCAGATGATTGTTTCACCTGGCTATTATCAAGCCTGTGAATCCTGAAATGGGCAAACATGAAGTTGGTCTTTAAAATCTGAAACATTTTGTCAGTATCAAAAGTACCAGAGAATTTGGCTTCTTAACCTTTAATTGCCCAAAGTGAGAATAAGTTTGACAGTCTATAATTTTTTGTTAGTTCTCTCCTGTAAAGATTCTTTATAAGTGATCATGTATGCTGCAGTGTGGTGCTTTACCTGTACTTATTTTTGGTTCCATGATGGCTGCTTTAAGATCGTGTAATTCTGATCTTCCGCCTATAGGAAGGACGTTGTGAAACTAGAAAGAGTTTGGAAATGATTTACGAGGATGTTGCCAGGGTTGGAGGGTTTGAGCTGTAGACAGGCATCTGGATGGGTGCATGAATAGGAAAGGTTTAGACAGATATGGGCCAAATGCTGGCAAATCGGTCTAGATTTATATTGGATATCTAGTCGGTATGGATGAGTTGGGCCGAAGGGTCTACTTCCATGCTGCATATTTCTATGACTCAATCACTCTGTGTTGCCAGTTTAAAAGTTGCAGGGTAATACCTGTGGGAAGCATTTACACCTAAACAAAAAGCAATGATCGCATCATGTGCACATTTCTTGTTTTTGTGTCGTTTCAAAAAGAAAATGGTAGAACCAATCAACAGCAGGACACAGATAGGGCCTCTTTAGTATAGATTTCTTTTCCCCATTGTTTTAAGCTGAATTTTACTACAGAATCGGTTTCACAAATTTGAGACATCTTTTAGCTGCCTACCTTTTAAAATAGAGCTATCCTGGGCCTCTGATTTTTTTTTAAACAGGGAGAGAGAGGTCGAGTGTTCACTGCATTTCGACATCAGGTTCGAGCTTTTAATTTTGGTTGCAGCAATTCAGCTCTGAACATCAATAAATTGATAGACAACAGTTAGGAAAAAGACTTCACGCAGCTACCAGCCTTTAGCATCCACTTACTGCCACTAACTAGCTGCCATGACCAGCTTTTAGAGTCCAAGTACTGCCACACTGATGCACTTTGTAGCTTTCTCTATGGTATCCCCTGCAACATGTATCATTGAAGACTGGGTTCTTGTTCAGTCAGATATCTGGGAGTTTGCTTACAACACTAGCTAATTACAAAGCTATTAAATCATACTCTTACAGGAATGTTCGTGTTCTGTCCATTACACACAGGTAACTGACTCTGTTACACAGACAGAGTGACTGGGGCAAGGCAGGTAACGTTATACAAGAAGATAACCTTCAAGGCACTGGCCTGTTTGGTCTGAAATCTCATCATCATACAGCATCAGCTCTTCGAAAGAACCATCTAGTTAATCCCACTCCCCTGTTCTTGCTCCATAGGCTTGGAAATGTTGGTTCTACCTCCACCACCCTTTCATACACAACATTCCAGAATATAACAAACTAAGTCTGTAATGTAAAATCCCATCTCCAACATACATTCAGATTTGTGTTTTGGCATGTGGCAGATTCATTTAAGTATGGGGGTGTCCTTTAGTTATTTTTTAAATCAGCCACCAGGTACAAGCCAGGCCCAAAGGGCTGACTTTTGCACAGGCCACTTGGAAAAACTTGGGTGGTTACACTGCTGCAAAGCGTAGGGAGAGCATTTCTCATCTCCCCTTCCACCTGGGTTCTCTAGTTACGAACCATCCTGCCAATGGAGAACAGTTCACTTAATCTATCCCTACTTAATCTATCCCTACTTAATCTATCCCTAC